>NC_073692.1:409012195-409132013 GCF_029784155.1 Uranotaenia lowii
AATCGTGTAAATTTCTTACTGCGTCGAGATACTTACCAGCAATGCCGGATTAACGGGGGGGCAAAAGGGGCAATTGCCCCGGCCCCCCCGGCTTAGGGGGGCCCCCCGAGGGAAAAAAATTAACATTCAATTTCTTCAAATCTATGAAAAGAATTGAAGACTAGAAGTTCGGAATGAAAACTTGAAATAAAACAACTAAAGAGGCCCCAGTGAAATAATATCTTGAATAGTTTTTTTTCTTCCATAAGGGGGCCCCCTAGAGTAAGTAGAGAAAGAGTTCTCCCGAGTTTTGTGGGCTGAAAATATCAAAATGTTGGTATTGAAATTCAAAAGTTCATCCCAAAATCTGACCAAAAATAATGTAAACTGAATGCCTAAATTAATCGACATAAATTAGGAAGAATATGAGGCAAACATCTCAAACTTTAATTTTTTTCAATCCAAACATGTCAGTCAGGATATTCTGTACAGAAAAGTTAAAATAAAGAAAAATATGTCCACATTTTCATTACATATAAACGTCTTGCACAATAAAATTGTTTATTATTACGTTAACTTTCAAGAAACGATTACTGCACTAAATAGCAGCTAATTTCGTCAAAACTGGCTCACAGTGCTAAGAGATAACAGAGAATCTTTATGATAATCACTTCAGAATTTTACGCGGGTAGTGTCCGGGTTGATACCAGGTATTTTGATGACTTTTCACTTTTCAATCATTACTATTGAAATTTACGTTGGTTTTTTAATTCTAAACCCTTTTCCCTACCTATTTTTTAAAATGAAATCTAAAAAGAGAACTGTAGTTGCTTAAATTGGACCAATCGACAGTACAATCCCAATTTCTGTCTAAGACTTGAAATTCGTATGGAAACATTTTCAACAGATTTGACAATAGTAAATATCCTGAATTCAGCATATCATTTTCCAAATGATATTCTCATAGTTTAATTGCTAATATCATTGAGTGACCCTCTTAACATGAATATTTTCATGTTTTTGATCTTACATTTTTCAAAATTCAATTCATTGAGATTTTCAAGCCTTATGTTGTTTCTTCACTTACTGTAGTTCAGTTTCATAGTTTTTCTGAATTTTTAGAACTCGGGATCTTTGTTTAAGGTACTAAACTCATTCTGTGTTTAATCTGTATTCTGATTTTTTTTCAATCGATTATTTTTACACTTATATCCCTTTGGCTGTGAGGGCATCGTATGAAACTTTTGTCACAATCAGAGTAACAATTTGATTACATTTTTTTTTATCTGATGGGAATTATACTCATAAACTGGGATGAAAAGGTTTTTTTTGGGTTTCAAAGATATAAAATTGTAATTCATATTTGGTTTGATGATTTTATGATTTAGATTTGAGACACTAAATTGTGGTTCTGAATATAACCTGATTTTTAGTTTTAAATTTTTCAACTCTTATATCTGTATCTCTATTATGGAATGTGAAGTTAATCATTTTGTTAATTTTGTATTCCATGTTTCAAATCTCCATGATACTTCCCAATTATCATTTGGTAAATATCTTTCGATAAAGCACAAACCAGACAATCAATGATGAAATGAAAATCATTCAAAATATCTGGCTGGTCATTTTTTCTAAATCAGAGAATTTAATTTGGTGATAAAGATATTTAAAAAAATGAAAACTAAATTTTGCATTTTGCAGTTCAAATCAAAGTTTTCGTTTTTGAAAAATTTCTAAACTCTTCCGCAATGTTTGCACGTGATTAATTAACAATTTTTATTTGAAGATACCAGAAACTATCTTTTACGCAGACAACATGGCTATTGAAAGACATTGTACTGAACTCATCTCCAGTTCTTTTATACGGTTAAAATGTTACATATTCTCTGGGATAGCATTTGAAAAAAATCGAATCATAGAGGCCCCCCGATGGCTTAATCCGGCCCTGCTTACCAGATAAAATGAACTTTGTTGTTGATAAAAAAAATCATGCAAGGTCATATTCATCATGGTTATATTTAAAACCTATGTCGTGAGACGGAAAACTATCGAAATGAATAAAAATAATATATTAAAACAAGGCCAATAGACAAAAAAAAACTAGGATGTTCAATACCGCCAAACGGGGCATCATGCAAAAGCAGGGTTAGATGCAACATTTGTATACCACAACACTCATTAAATTCTTATTTCAATATACTGTAATAAAGTTATCATTGAATGATAACAAATTGATGATTTCATAGTTTTTAACATCGTGAAAGAGTTTTAACAAGTTTTTGATTTTCATAAAAAAGTTAAAAAAACGCGCAATAGATGTACATTTTTTTTCATTTTTCGATGCCGTAAAAAACTTTAGGGGAGATGGGGGCATAATGGCCACCTTAAGGAAAACGGTTATTTAACCATAGAAAATAGCTATAATATGGAGGTTACATTATTGTTTCGTGTTCAGACACTTGAAAAGCCTATTCCCTAACGGGCTGAAACGTGAAAAACTAGATGAAAACGTTAAAAAATGCATTTTAAAATATTTTGCCAAAAGCTGAAAACCAGCCATTGTGGAGGCATAATGAGAGACCCCCCTGAGGCAGTATGAGCACCATTAATCAGAGCAAGATGTGCGTTTTTGCCGGGCAATCTAGCAGCGAATTCAATTCGATGAAGTCAGGTGAGTCGTAGATTCATCAAACAAAGCAATAACAAAATAATCTAGGTCTGTTTGTAGAATACAAACAATTCACGCACGCTCATACATTAAGTGCTTTGTTCGGAGGATGATGCTACTAGCCGTATAATGTAACAATAAAAAAATCGATCATGAATTGTGAATGGAAAAAAATCACCTCGAACAGAAATCTAACTCTAGTCTTTTGATTACCTCTCCGACACCTTACCAATAGGCTAAATTGTCGGATTAAAACTAGTCAAGGTGTGGCGCTATAAATCAATTTTAATTCGCTGCTAGATTCTACGGCAGAAAATGCTCATTATGCCTCGATAAAATGGTGCTCTATATGCCCCTAGTCAACAAATTTAAGAAAAAACGTGTTTTAAAATTGATAAAAGTGAAAAATAAAAAATTTTATGATGGTAAAAATTAAGAAACAATGTGTACATCATGTTGCAGTGCGTAGATTATAGATCAAGGTTATTTTAAGATCATAAGAGCTTATTTCGTGGTGCTCAAAAATTATAATATTTTCGTAACTTGAGAACCAAGCTCGTTTTTTTTTAAATATCTCTGTAAAGATGATAAGGAGATTCCTTTTTTTGTGAAAAATTAATACTATAGGAAGTACGAAACAAATCCTCATGAAAATTTATTTAAGAAAATACGCACTTTCGTAGAAAAGCGTAGTTCTCATTATGCCTCGGGTGCTCGTTATGCCCTCATCTCCCCTACATAGTATGACGGATTGGCTTAATGATATCACCTACAAACTTTATATTGCTTTCATTATCCTATACCAACACTGTTGGTGTAAAAATATTTTTCGGAAAATCACCAATTTTTTTTAAATCAATATTTTTATATTTCACTTACCTGTCTGGGGCAAAACGCAACAAAATGAAAAGCGGAACTAAACCTCATAAATCTTGTTTCCATATGCTGGGAAATGATTGTTTTGCATTATGCGTTTGTTAACATTCAAATTTCATCCATCCTAAGATTTATTTTCATGATTTAAGCTGATAGAATATTTGTAGTATTTTTTTACTCCTAAATGTATGCATCAAAATTACACTTTTTCCTTTAAAACATGTTTGATGGTAAAATGTAAAATTTAACAATTTAACAAAACCAAAAATTACTGTAGTTAGTGCTTTATGCGTTATGATATTACGAATATATAAAAAACTATAGATTTTCAAACGTTTTCATTTGATTTTTCTTGGATAACAGAGTTTGTTACAATTTACCCCTTTTTTGAGTAGGGTGAAAATCGCATGTATTTGAAAATTTAAAAATAACTGGTAAAACCAATAACTTTTCTGACTACGTCAATTTGATGTCCCATCAACCTTAAAACTTTTGATGCACAAGAGGTATGATTATCTGTAGGCATTAAGATTTTAGAAGCTATTGAAGTTTAAAAGTGTTGAATGTTGCCCCAGTTGACGGTATCAGTTTTTGGGTCAATTGTAAACTTCCTTTAAAATCAAGTCTTGACCTACCAAACTGAAACCGGGCTATAATCTACTCATCCATGGCCGTAGGAATGTGGGGGGGGGGGTTTGGGGGTTAACCCCCTCATGAGGGTTCAAAAATGCGGGCAAAATTTTCATCACTAAACTCAAAATTTGAAATTTGTAATCAAACTTTGATAAAGCTTAGTTCTTTTAGAAATGGGACACTTTCTTTTGCTAATAACTCGTTTACTTGTAATCGGACATTCAAAATTTTGACAGCATTTTGTTGCCCGTAAAAAGTACTATCCTGACGGCTAAATACGAGATATTTTGTAGCTGCGAGTGTGCTACACTTAAAAGATTAACTCTTTAGTGAAAAATACCTACGATATTATATCTGGATAACTCAATAATATTGATTAATTAAAATTTGGTTAGCCTAGATAGATAACTTGTGTTGAAAATATTTCATAACTGTAATCCAGAATGGAAAATTCGGAAACAGTTTCATCATTTGCAATTTTTATTTTGAATCACAAGCCAAAAATTCGGAATTCAAATGAAAGATTTCTGGCTAAAGGCTCTGATACATATTTCGCATGTTGTTTCATAATTCAATGGAATTATTATCTAGAAATGAGATTTTAAAATCGTTCTCAAATTCGGTAATCAGATTCAAATGGCAGGATTCAGATTTTGAATGAAAATTAAAAAATTTAATTTAAATCTATAATCGAAGTTTAGTTTTTTTTTATCAAAATAAAATATCAATGTGAGAAGTTAAGGATTCAAATTGCAAGTGATCGCAGTTTCTTTATTTTAATTCTGGATTAAAAATAATTTTTTTATACAATTAGATCCAGTTTGGAAACTCAAATCAGAAGAAATCACAAATATTAAGTAATTATTTTCTTAATTTAAGTGGCTTTATCCGTGAATATTATAGATTTGGAATGATAGACGGATAGACTATAGGAAGAAAGTTACTGAGGTGTTGTAAAGAGCAAGGAACATTTGAAATAGAAGCCCCCCCCCCCCCCCCCCCCCCATGAGCCGGCTATTCCTACGCCCCTCCAACGATTTTTTTCTTGTCTATATTTTCTATGACAGAATCAATCAGTTTACACATAGACAGCTACATATTAGTGTACTTCAGTCGGCTTTGAAAGTAATTGTTGATACTTGTGGCATCGCCATGAACGCAAAGGACCTCTGAGGTTAAAGCGTCAATCAACTATTAGAAAAAAAAAATGTGGCAACGCCTGATTTAAAGACGGGAACTACTTTTGCGATTTTTAAAATTTCTGGAGAAAATGGATTAAAAATGGTGTTTGGAAATTTATTTATAAATGACAAATTATCAAAAGACCACCATACTATTGGCCAGGTTCTATCCAATGTTTGTAAAGTAGGAATTAAAATGTTGACAAATATCTATTTTATTGTAAATATTACCATTGTTCACATTCATGTTCATCTCTGGTCTCGAATTTTTCTTGGAAATTCCTAAAAGAGTGTTTATATGGTGTTTTTTTGACAGCGCGTTTTTTCCACTCGTTTTTGTTTTTACAGAAATATCGATTGAGTTTCAATTCAAAGTTTGTAGAATAAATGGTTATATGGTTTACTTTTAAAAATTTTGTGTACAATAAGAGAAAATTATCCTGATAAATATTGTGCTACCAATTCACATGTGAAATGATTATCCATCCAGTATGCAAATGGCCACGAGCATGCAGAAATCGTACAGTGAAAAGCCGAGTGGAAGAAAAAAATGCGTCTTGAAAAAAGTCTTAGAATATACCTGATGGAAAAATATTCTCTGTTAGTAAATTAACCGAAAAGATGATTGAAAATTTGAAAGAAATATGAGAAATCATTCCTGAATTTTTTTGGCTTTAAGCTCTTAACAAGCTGGCTGTTTAATGCGCAGTCTGAAGAAACAGTTTAATTTTTCACATGAGGAAATAATTCATTGAAAGTTTTTTGAGGGGTAAATTGAATGCCATGTATAAAAAGCCTATGGATTGAAGCAGTTTTTATGCATCTCTCCCCGGATGGTAGCAGATGTAGCAAAACAGGAACTTAGTGAGGACTTTCCAATATTTCGTGTATCCTTTTTTTCTACCTTTGCTTTAAAATTGATCTCAAGGTAATGTAAAAATTTAAAACTCTCTAAAATAAGTGTGAAATCATGCGCTTTGTGCATGTTTTATCAAAAAACATATTTACAAAAGCCATTTCTCTGATTTTTGGTTATTTAATTTAAGGTTTGAATTTAATTGTTTATATTGATCCGTTATTATGGCGACATGTTGCAAATTTGCGGCTACTGGGTTTGATGACAATTTGTTGTGTAGGGTAAGTGAGCCTTAATTTGGCATGCTCCTTATCTTGGCCTGCCAAAATGCATTTTGGTGTTTTTGATGTCAAACATACGCCAAAAAATGAAAAAAAAAACAAACATAACAGAAAATCGCATATTGCAACATTCTGCATAGCATTTGTTCACAATTGAATTCAAATGGCTACGAAATAAATTTTTTTCACATGACAAACTGCAAATAAAATTATGATCTTCGGAAAAAATCTTAAATGAACCTACCTTGCTAGTGTATCTGCCAACTTCGGATTGATTTTAAAAACACACCTCTTCACGGAAAAATCACTAAAAATCACCGTTGGTTACAGCGAAACATGGCAAAAAATATAAAATTATTATTTACTCCAAACTACGTACATTTTTATCTAGAATTTAAGAAAATATAAACATTTTTTTTTGCTTAATCTTGGCATGCAATTCCACAAATAGAAGTATGTATGTATGTGTGAAAACGACATCAGCAGGCAGTCGGCAGCCGGCAGCCGGCGGCCGTTCGTCGGCCGACGGTGCACAGTGGTCTGGAAATTGAAAAGCCGGTCAAAAGTAAAATGAATGATTGAAATAAATTTAAAATATCATGAATGTATTTTGGACTAAAATTAATTCATTTATCTCTCAAGTGAACTCAAGCTTATTTGGCATCTTAGGTGGAATTATAGTGCTACAATTTGAGCTGCTCTTTTATGGTAAATTTCGAGAACTTTTCTTCTCAATAAAATTTACCTCTCAATAAATTAGTTTACCGGATCCCAATCCGAATTGATATCTTGGATCTCAATGTTAAAGTTACTATATCCATACCCAAAAAATTCCACATTTGGAAATGAGGTTTAACGTATTTTGATTTAATTTGATTTGCTGCATATGTGTCGCTTTGAAAGAAATTGTTATAAAGCTTAAATTATGACACTCTAAATATTATGTTTATTTAAAAAAAATTATTGCACTGCAATGTTGGAATACTATGTTGTAACGAACTTGAATTTTTATTGTTTGCAGTTTCATGTGAAATCAAAAATAATATTATGATCAAGTTTGTTTTTAATTATAGATCACTGTGCATCAGCAGGAGGTGATGACGTTTGGTCTCTGTTGGAAAGGAATATGCGAAAGAAGCGCTGCCGAGTTTGGGTGATGATTTTGCATGAGTGCGAGTGGGATGCAGCACGAATTTCAGCCAGCTTTTGAATTTGCTGTTCGCTTCCATTGCCTATAGTTTCCAAACGAATGAGTGAGATGCAATCTATTTCTATCAGACTGGCTGGAGTGAGCGAAAGTTTGTCTTCTTTTGCTTTCCCGGTGTACGCAAACGATTGCTAGAAAATTCCTAAGGGCGACATTTTGAATATGAATGATTAAAAGAATCTTTCGATGACTTAAGCTTTAGCTTTAGCTTGCTTCTTGCCTCGATCATAATAGTTTTTAAAATGTCGGTCCTCCTTTTATGGGAGCGGAATAAAAAAATATGAACATTTACTATCTTATGTTACCCTGTTAACTTCACTGGAAACATATCTATCATGATTGCATGTTACAGATTTAGCAAACGATTTGTTTGCTTGATTAATGAACATATTTATGTTATGTTTATGCCATAGTTTGGAACTTATAATAGAAATTATGAATACACAAAAACTGAAATAAACTAGTAATGCTTTTTGACGAAAGATTATAATTTTACATGCAAATATCAATTATAAAAATTGATTGACATTTCGTACTTCCGACTTTTTGAAAACAATACAGAACATTGATGTGCTTCCTTCCGGGATATTTTCAATGAGTTCGTGGGGGCTGTTGTTGTATTAGTGAGGCAAGTTTTTCCTAGAGACGGCCAATTTAAGGAACTCATAAAGGGCCAAAATTCGGCGCGGGGGCTACAATAAGGAGCATTTCGATCGAAAGTTTGATCAGGTTTATCTTAAATTATCAACCATTTTCAAGTAAGGACATATTTTTACTGCATTTCAGGCTAGTAAGCAATCATATTTGTCGAAGGACTTTTGAAGGTACACATTACAGGTAGACTACAATCATGGGAAATCTAGTCAACCATGCCTTAGGGGCCAAGATTGGGTACATTCACCCTATACTAAAGATAAAACTTCTCTCTCGTTCCATGAAATCTTTTGAAAGGGTAGTTTTCAAAAGGTTTCGTGGCTGTACTAATAATTTTTTTTTGTTTCTTTAAAGTTTCTTTTTAAGAGCGAGTAAAGGCGCTATAACTAAGGTCAAAGACCAGAGATGGTATTGCACCGAAATTTTTAACTTTTTATTTAGACGTTTAAAGTAGAAACAATTCTAAATTTGAAACTTGTTTTCAAATAAAAGTCTTGATAAAATTAAATTGATTAAAACTTACTCACTTTTATCCTAAAGTTTAGAATTTCAAGGCATAAAAAACCGTATTTCAATCCACAGAAGGACGACCTCACGAAGCCCGTCATCAAGGAGCACCCAAACTTAGCATTTGTGGTCCCAAAGATGAAATATTTGACTATTAATAATTACAGAAACGCATGGTTCTGTTTTCCAAGTTTCTTCATACCTGTGTTCCAGTTGTCTCCGCGTCCAATACTGCACAGTGAGCCCGGCCTAGTAAAGGTGAGTAGTAAATGTACTTTTACTACTCACCGGGATGCTGACAAGATCTGGCTGAGTATGTATCATAAACATAAATATAAACATGAAAAAAGGCAAAGCATTTTTTTAAATTTGCCTTTATTCGTACGAATTCATCATTACATTTATATTACATTATTACATTAAATTAGATGTTCAGTTCAATAATGAACTGTCCAGAGCCCTATAGTTTTTTAATCACTAAAAATTTATTTATTCGACTTAAATTTGTTGATCGCAATCAAGTATTTAATGTAGGAGAACATCCTGTAATGTCTAAAATATTTTAAACTTAAAACTAAAAACTATCCTAAAATTAAACTATTGTAAAGAGAACGAATCTCTGCGATGGAAGACTGCATCGATTTGCCTCTGAAGTTGGAGATGATGTTGTTGGATTCAATAAGGCAAAGCATTACAAATGTTGAGTACTTACAGGTTTTTTAATTCTTTTTTTTTTTAAACACATACCAGATCTCAATAAAACTTTATGTTTCCTCGACGAGATTCCTTTTGCTTAACTCTAAGCGTACATCTTTCAAGGATATGATGGCTAGCATCTTACGAACGCTATCACCACCAACCTACAGAAAATGTGCTATGTATGCCGTGACCTGGATTCGATCTTTTGACCGTTGGCTTAGAAGACTTGAAGGCTATCCTCTACGCCTTGGACTGTGGCGTTTTGGAGTTTTGAATCCTTGAGAATAAAAATTATCTAATACATATTAAAAATTTAAACTGTGACCAATGAATTAAGTGAAACAAAAGATACTTTATGAAAGCGTGATACGGCCAAAATTTGGTCAATATCAACTTGACGTATTTTTAGAGTTTGTTTTGATTACGTCGTATGAACCATAATAAACAAAAATGAGTTATTGACTGCAAACGGTTGATAAAAATGCATTCTTTATTAGATAAAAACTTGGTTCCATTTAAACAATAAATAACTTCAATATTATGATTTGATTTTAAGACGTATGAAGACTTTACAACTTTTGAGTGCAACTTGGTTTTAACGACCATTCGCGTTGCCCAGCATTGTGTTGCCTACTACTTTAGAGGGTTGCTGAATGAATACAAAACAAGTGAGTCAATCAATTTTACGGATCATGCGCATACACTTATAGGTTCAAAACCCAACGCTCAGTTTACGAAGACTTAAGTCAACAATAATTAGAAATAACGCTATCAATCGCATTGTGTTTAAACTGAAGATGCATAATTCTATATTCTATATTCACAATCAATCTTAATATCTAGGTTACCTTATAGACGAAAACTCTCCTCATGATGAGATGTGTACTTGTTGGTGAAGTTTCTCGGGCGGTCAGGTGTTGTTGATGATGGCTCTCTTCTTGAAACTTACATCAGCTACAAGCCTATTTCCCGATCATCCACAATCATTGGACACTCATTCGTGAGTTCCATTTGTTGACAAACAACACTCGAGAAAGCACTTCTATCCCATGCACACTCCTCCGACCTGCACTAGTTTGTGTTTCGCTTACTCCACTTCCCAGTAGTGGTGTGCACTCGCATGCATTCGTTGACACCACACTTATTCCACTTCTAGGTATTGGTCAACACCGCCATACCACACACTCATGCACGCTGGAATGGTGCTTCCTTTTCGGAAATATTAAAGATATTCGGCGACGATTAATCCGCTTCTTCTCACTCGATCTCCTTCCGTACCGAAGCAATCACGGCAGCTCTCCTTTCAGGCATGCACTCCTCGGCGAATCCACTGAACTTAACTCACCCGACGACGACTAATTTTCGAATCGACCGAGGCCCCTTGCCACGCGACGCATGCGGTGTTGAATCTAGCGGTTCACTGGGCTAGTCGTGGTGGCAGTCGATTCTTGTTGAATGTTCCTCAGATCCAATACATAGACGTGCGCATGTATTCGTCAGCATCAGCATCTATTTAAAAGGCCCTCTGGTGAGAGCCTTCCGTCTTAGATACAGCTGATGCAGTTAAAGGGCGATATGTAGAATGCAATTCTTGTCACGTGCTTTGTAAAGGCGGTTCAATGGAATGGGAGGAGTCTCCCGAGGACCGTTCAATGCCTTTCAGGTGTACGTATTCCTGTACGATTCGGGCTGGTTTCACAGAATAATCACACGTCTTTCGGTTTTGCCTTTTCTGGTCTGAACCTGATGTTGGTATGCTGATAGGCTTGGTGGTGATGTTAGAAGTTTCTACTCGTGGTGTCAACGTGGAGTTCTTAACATGCAACAGGCATTTTTGGGACAACCTGAATTGCTCTTCACGGTGTAGTAACTTTAACTTTAACACCACAATGTTTTTTTTCGGTTCACTAGACGATGTGACTTCTGGCCAACACTTTTTAATAATGAGCCGGTACGGAAGTGACGTGAGGAGATATTTCTTCATGCAGGTGGTTTGACAGACGTAGATGGATTCTAATGACATTTCATGTTTGATGATGTTCGAAAAACAGGGCGTGTCCATTACTTTGAAAATTACTTATTGTTTTGAAGGTTGTTATTTTCTATCGACGATAAACAGCATTTGCTACCGAACATACGGTAACAATTGCCGTGCATGCAAAAGGACCTAAAAACACAGTTCGACGAGTTGGGTTATCGGTCCTTTTACATCTTCGCAGAAAGTATGGTAGCAAATAACTGAAAAACTTAATATAATCGGAAAGATATCATTAGTGTGAGTGGTTGTAGCTATCTCAGTGGAAAAAATTGTTGCTGGTAAGTGAAAAACACATCACTTTTACACCCATAGAAGAGGTTGCAAAAATCCAATGCCTATTTAGCAAATCTCTGTGCCGATAATGCGCTGAAATGTGCACTGTGCCGAAGATGATATGTTTGAAAAACCGTAACTGGCATAAGGACTCGGCTCCCAACCAATATGATGCATGACCACTACATTCAAGCGAAACAAGAAAAACATTTTATGGGATTTCCTTCCTATTGGATAATTCATCCCAGAAACAAGAAAATAAAAATATAAACTACAGCGCCCGTAGGGAGAGTCGAACTCAAATCACCAACTATATCGTCTTGCTAGTCCGACATCCTAACCAATGTGCTATTTGAGCTTCATGAAGGACGAGGGATATTTGTCATAGGCTTTCTGCCACCGATCAATCACAGAAAAAAAAACGCACAACGGCGGCTTCCCGGCGTTTGGCTTCCTTTGTCTTGTGATGGAAACGGGAAAGGGAACGGGAGTGGAGGAAACGGGAAACCCATTGAATGAGAACTGTGCTTTGCTTACTGCCTGCTATTACATACACACGCTACATATACACAGCTGCTAAAGCCGGGCAGCTTGGCCGCTAGTTGTTTGCCGGTGAATTGAAGCAATGTTTTTGTTGTTGCTTTTGCTACATACACACGCACAGCTTAGCCGTGGTTGTTTGCCCATGGATTGAATTGAAGCAATGTTTTTTTTTGTTGCTTTTACTGCATACACACGCACAGCTTGGCCGTGGTTGTTTGCCGGTGGATTGAAGGGATTGAATTAGAAGTAGAAGGATGTTTTTGTTGTTGCTTTTGCTACATTCACACGCACAGTGCTCGGTTCGCTGGCTGCCTGGTGTTGGCCGGTATTTATTTCTATCCTTCTTCGTCTTGTGATGCGATAGGGAGGGAGGTGAGAACGTTTTTATTTTGTTTCTTTCAGACATACGCAATTCGGTTAACTTGGGAGGTTAATGCCGGTGGGAGCAAATCGAATCAGCACCGGTCGCGTTATCTTCTTGTACCAATGATGCTATGTAATTGACTACACGCCATTGGCACAGAGGCTGAATTTTGGGTGTAGGCTAAGCAAATTCTTAATTTATATTTTTTACCACAGGGGAAGCCAAATAAACTTGAGCGCTTTTGATGTGTTCCCTTATTCCTTGAGCGGTTATCGGAGGCGCCAGATAGTAACCAGCAATGTAAAATCAACGTTAAAGAATGTTTTCTGAAGTCAGCCGTTCGCAGTCCCTTTTAGGCAGGCCTCTTAGAGGACACTCGCACACATCACTGCTGCTTTCTGCTGCTACCCGAGGTTAAATTTAGTACCTAAACAGGAAATTAAGAGGTAACATTCAATTGGAATACAGTTATAGGAATTTTTTTAAAAAGTTGCAAAACGACGTTTGCGCCAAAAATGGTATGCAGAAGGGCGCAAAGGCATGTTTTCTCGAACAACTATACTGATGCTTGTAACAAACACGCTAGGACAAATCTCACATATTGTTATAGCGCATACTTAATTGGTATGCCATTCAGAGCGATACTTTAAATACAAGATAAAAAAATGTCTTACTAAACTTCAACATCGATTTTCTCGAAACTCGTCAGGTGGTTCATATGACCTAATCAAAACAAACTCTAGATTTCTTCCAATTTTGCATTTAAAAAAAACCTGAACACATCTCATTAAGAAGTTTTGTGTGTGTGTGTGTGTGTGTGTGTGTGTGTGTGTGTGTGTGTGTGTGTGTGTGTGTGTGTGTGTGTGTGTGTGTGTGTGTGTGTGTGTGTGTGTGTGTGTGTGTGAGAGGCCAAAAAAAAAGCTAAGGACGAGCAGCAGTTCAAGGCAAACTGGCTTTCTGCGGCGAAGAAGGTGGACAAGGTGGCTGTACAAAATCTGATGGCAGGGGTTAAGCGTAAGGCTGTTAAAATTTTTCCACAAATCACTGAAATATTTCAACTTGTATGAAAAGCGAATATTGTGCATATTTTCCGGATGGTTTGTCGTTGTTTCCCAACCCCGCCTTAAGACGGGGTTTATGTTTCGACTCTCCTACCTAACTAAGGATATTTCTTTTATAAAAAAAACCAATTAGAATGATGGTATTTTTAAACTTAACTGTCAATATTTTTTAGATCGAATAACACATAAATCAAGTATTAACCTATTTTGAAACATTCTGCGCAGAAAGTAAGTAAAAATTATGTTTAGCATTGGTTTCATGCCGATTTTAGTGGACCTCGTCTGAAGGCGGGGTTGAGCTCTAGAGGGTTAAGGGTCAAAAAATCTGAGAAATTGCAAATTGTCAAAACAGTTCTAAAAAGGAATAAAAATATTTAACTGGCCTTGCCTAGTATAATACCTAAGGCTTTTTTAACATTCTTCATGCTTATTCAGTACCATAAAAATTTCTCGATTAACGTTTGATCAATTGTTGTTGATTTTAAAAAGGTAAATTGAACCTACACCATCAGAATGACGCGTACACACTGCATGATTTTAATATAATTTATTTTATAAGAGAGGCACACTACATGTGCAGATGAAAGAGTTTTTCTCCACTGATTCTGAGTAGACTCTTTTCCTGATTGTTGTTTTTGTTTGTCAATTCGCTTCATTGCCTTTTTCTCATCATTCAGCTGATCGCTAGTCTTCCAATAATTTCTGATCTCCTGATTGGTTTACAAGTGAATGAGTGAATGAGCCAAGAACGGGTGAGCAAGTGAGATTTGAGAAAAATCTCTGAAAAATTCGCTCCAACGCAACGGATCAGATCAGCTGCCAAAACAGAATAATCCAATTTGCGAGGGACTGTGTGGGTGAGTAGCTTTATTTTCCCTTTTTTCAAATGTTGTTCCTTCGATGGGGGTTCCTTTCTTCTCCCAGTTAAAGGGGAGACATATTTTTGCAGCAGTGTTGGTGCAGTCACTGTCACTACTGAAGAAGCATCCATTCGTTGATTAATCCCATTAGCGTGCCGCTTGCAGCCTACTACGCTATGAGTTGGTGTTTGTGCAAAAGACGAGCAGAAGAGAGCTCGCTCTCCGGAAAAACTCGGGGAAGGATAAAGTAAACAAAGCAACCCCACCAGCCGTACCGCATGCTTGGATGGTTAATGAGAAACACAACCCTGTTCCTTTGCTTGCGGAATGATGGTGCGGCGGAAAAACAAAACGAGGTGAGTCACCCCTTGCTTGTTACACCACCACCTCTTCCTGCCTCCGGTTTGTTTTTCCTTCTTTCAGACGACCGAAAGGGATAACACAACATAGAACCAGTCAAAAGAACAAGAAGAAGAAGTGCAGGGGATGCGTCGTCGGGTTTCGTTTGCGAATGAGCGAGTGGACGACGGAAGGAAACCTTTCGAAAGCGTATCATTAAAATTAAATGGCCGCTGCTGCTGGCTGGCTGGTCGGTTTCACAACACGAAAGACGACGGCCGTCATGTGCGTCGGTTGAATGCCTCCTTTTTTGTTCTTTCTCACATGGAACCATATTGCAAGAGGTGACCGCAGTCGTACGGTTTCTGCCACGGGTTTCTCGATGAAACCCCATCGAGAAAGTGTGCAGTTTTTTTTAATTGCTGGGGGTGTTCAATAGAATCACATGAACATCCCTAGCTTATTAAAAATCATTTTTAAATTATTTTGAATATTTCCTATTTTATTTATAGGTTGAGTCACGAGTTTGGTAATTTGTGATAATTTGATAACATTTTTCCATAAGTAAACAAGTGTTTTCGTAGCAGATCACCCCCAATCTTTCACAAAGCAGTTGCAGAAACGATGTCAATCGCTTGTCAGTGACCTCCCCAGTCTCCTTCTCCAATCCGGTAGGTAACCAACTCATTGTCCCCCGAAAGTGCCAAGCTAACCAGACAGGACCATTGCTAATATAATTTGAAAATGTATACAAAAGCACGACATCCAACAACAGCTTTATTGGAGAAAGGGATGCACAAAACTGTCAACGGCAGGTATAACAGGATTTGTCAGTCGGGTGCTCTAGTTTTTCCTGAGCTTTTCCTTCCTTCTCGCTAGTTAAATCTCATGGCCTCCGTTGTTTTTGCGTCTCGTGGTTTCCGCTAATTCGATTATTCCACAGGCTTCTTCCGCGTTAAGCTTTGACATTGTTGTGTTTTGTTTCGTTTCAGTTTCTTTGTTAATGGAGATGTAATGAAATGACCTTTGTGATGAAATATGTACAATGCAAATTGAGTGACTCAGACGTGGAAAATTTCTTTAAGAAAAATATGATAGTTTTATAAAATGACCTTTTTTTAATTTCCCCGATTAGAAGAAAGTTAGCGACGGTAATTAAATTGCCTACTTGGTCAACTTTTGTATCGCAAATCAAAACCGTTAAATGTTCTGTTAAGGTAAGCAATCTTTTATTTAAATGGTTGATTGCTTAACACTAAACATACCGACACTTTGTATATAGCGTGAGTGAGCCTATTTTGGTCCTAAAATGCCGAAAATTGCTAGTAATTCAATTCGCTGGCATATACTCTAGATAATCCTTTGCGAACAATAAACTCATATTTTTCCTTAATGCTACTATATAGCTTATTGCAAAAAAAAAAAAGTCAATTTGATAACCTTCTTTTCATAGTTAAAACTGACAGCTCAATTAGAGGGGCGCATTTTGAGAAAATAGATTGAATTAGGGAAATATCACGTTTCTCAACTGTCTAAGCCAGGTTTAAAGAGAAAAAACTTTTATTGTGAAGAATATCATCCTTTCATATCCTATCATACGTCCTTTTTTTCAACAATAAAAAGAAATCAATGAAAACCCGGGAAATTTGTAAAGGGTCCAAAAAAAGGACCCTTTCGACTTAATATGATTGTTGGAGCCTAATAAAGGGCTGACATCTAACTCTACACTACCGGTCTCTCAAAATTCTCACCATATATTTGTGTATTCCTTTGAACAATAGGGGAGAATGAGGATACTTGATCCCTGGGGATACTTGATTCCTTAGCTATATCTCGAAACTGGAATGTCTTACAAAGATCAAATGTTCTAGAAAAATGTGCCAAAATGAGCAAAATAACAATGCTTGTTGTATAAAAAATTTTAACAAAATAATTGTTTGAGTAATTGAACTTTGTTTGAAAAATTTCACAAAAGATCTTTTTTCATCACTTTAAAATGTTTCTTACATTGGAAAATTATGAAAAAAATATTTGTTCCAATGTATCAATCATTCGAGCGTAAAATGAACTTCATAATGCCATATTTTCAAAGCAATGAAAATCCCCACCTTTTTTAGAAAAAGTTTTCTAAAATGTTGATTATGGGTACAATTGATCCCCTAGAGTTTGGTACAATTGATCCTCCTTCAAAATTCTTCTTCTGAATTGATCGTTATGATTGCTGATTACGAAATTACTAATATTTGTCCAAAAACTTATATTTATCAAACAATTGTCCGAAGAAAAGAGCAAAAATTATTAATTTTCTCTTAATTATAAAAAATAGCGCCTTTAAGTATGTAATGTTATTAACGTTGAGACAAAGTAATAGAATTTTCTTCTTATGTCTGCTTTAAATTGTGAAATTAGAAAAACATGACCCAAATAGTCAATTACATTCTATCTTGGGGTTTTGTTTGATTTTTATACAAGGATTAGGGCTTCCTGAATAAAAGATCAAGTCTCCTTCAATAGGGGATCAAGTCTCCCCTAACTTCAGAAAAATCGAAATTTTTTTACTCCCACGAAAAAGTCTCTAGTTCATCAACGGGTTCAAGTATCGTTCTAACTTTTGGAGTATAGAAACTTGAAGTTACAAGCTGTCAGAAAATGTCAAAGACGGCGAGTTGCTAAATTTTTCCAAAAAGATATGGTGAAAATAAGAAAAGGGGATCAAGTATCCCCACTCTCCCCTAAAGTTACAATCAGTTACACTCTAA
The DNA here is from genome assembly GCF_029784155.1 of Uranotaenia lowii. Taxonomy (NCBI): domain Eukaryota; kingdom Metazoa; phylum Arthropoda; class Insecta; order Diptera; family Culicidae; genus Uranotaenia; species Uranotaenia lowii. The sequence goes on from NC_073692.1 coordinate 409,029,974, forward strand.
CTTTGTAAAACCTACACGCGTTTTATAATTTGCTCCGCCGAGAAATTCTTTCACAAATTTCGGGTCATTTCCGGTCTCGAGCCAACAATGATTTTCACCAAAACTTCGTTTCAACACGATCCAATCAAATAAAGTGCCAATTTTGAATTTGGGACATAATTTAGAAACTATATTTTCTAACTTGTTTTGTCAAGCTGACTTATTTTGCTAGGATGCAGAAGTAACCTCGGTCCTAAAGCATAAAATAGATCTTTCATCACCTTTTCTTTTTCTAATCTATCCATTGACTACTAGGACGTGGCCGGCACCGTTTTTGACGTTCAAAGAAAGAGCAGTTTTGTGCAGTGAGCTGCTAATTCCAAGCACCATTCATTTGACCTACGAACAAAATTCACAGAGTAGAAACCATCGGCGATGTGGAACTTTTTCTACTGAGCCATGTCAGTGATCGTGGAACTCTAAAGGATTGTTATCATATGTAATTTGATTTTGGATGTAATGTAATGCATACTTATAAACATGCATTTCGGGTTTTACGGTTTAAGGTGGATTTGAGAAGTTATTGAAGCTAAGCTAGTTAAGCTAAGCTAAACCTGGAAGACCTATATCGTATGTGAGTAAGGCATATTCCATTGTTTTTCGAGGTTGTGTAACTAAGCGAATTTATTAATTCTGATTTTTTTTTTTATAAAATATGAGTCTATCAGGAAAGGTAAAATTGTCAGAGAAGCTAAAAAAAAATGCAAAAAAAACTTAAAGCTTACCTTAGCTTAGCTTGATTGATTACTCACATTCCCCTTTAATCGTTCAACTCGAAATGCTTTACATATAACCATGGCCGTAGAACGGGGGGGGGGGGGGGGGGGGTAAACCCCCTCCACGAGGGTCCAAGAATGCTAAGCAAAATGTTCTATTCTAAACTCAAAATTACAAATTTCTAATCAAATTTTGATGAACGACTAAAATGATTCAACAATCTTGACTCAGAACTAAAGTCAAAACCTCAAAATCTTACCCAAGGTCAATAATTCTATTCTAGTTTCTAACTTGGTGATTGAAATTCAGTCCTGAATATATAATTTCAATGAGCTTGTCAAATCGCCCAGATTTTGCCCGAGTATTTGCATTTTATTTGCTGAATCAAACAAAAATTTAAGTTGAGTTCTAAAAATTATGCTTTTGAGTCTAAATTTTATAATTAGTTCCATCAAAAATAGTGCGAATTATTTTTTTTAAATCGATTGATGTTTTTCTATAAACGAAAGTCAAGTGTTTTTGTTCATGACTTTAATCTAATAATTTTGATAATCTCTCCGGATTCGCACGGCCCGAATACTTGCAGAAAAATATTAAGAAAAAAATTTGGAAAGCTTAGGTAATCTAAGTTAGGATAGAATAATAGAATTATTTCGGATTTTGTGGCTCCAAATTTGCTTATTAACATTAAAATGTGATGTCTGTGATAAGAATTCGGATCCAGTTTATTTTTCCTAAACTTCAGTTTGGATGATCTAAATCGGGAAAAATCCTTATTCGAATCTCGGTTTTGCATTTCAAACTTCTATGCTACTAATATCATCATTTAGGAATATAAAAAGAAAATATTCAAAATTTCAAACCATTTTGAAGATCTGAAATTTGTACTTTTAGTTCTAATGCAGAATTGGAACTAAAGAAAGTTTCATAATGGTGATCCGAAATTGTAAAATCTAAAACAGGTTCATCATTCGCAATTTCATTCAGATTCACAAGTTGAATTTCGAATAAATTTACATTGAGAACCAAAAATGCAGGATTCAAATAAGATATTTCTGGTTGAAATTCTGAACAAAATTTCGCTTTTTGGCTCATAATTTGTAAGAATTATTATCTGAAACTTCGATTCAAAAATCGTTTAAAATTCGGAATTCATATTTCAATCTGAGGTTAAAAGGAAGTACTCAGATTCGGTATCAAAATTAAATATTCAAATTAAACCCGAAGTTGAATTTTATAATCAAAATTGAAACATCTATGTGAGAATTTCATTAAGGATTCAAATTACCAGCAATTGCAGTTTTATAGTTTTGATTCTGGATTCAAAATTAAAATTTTGTTTTCGCTAGTTAGTCCGCTAAATTTTTGTTTTGATATTTATTTTTAAACTTTATTTCTGGAACACTTAAGGCTCAAAAAACTTCATCACTTTATAGGAAATAACATTTATTAGCATTCCTGCTTGAATAATTGCACCTAGTAGTGTTTTTTTTCAACTGAAATCCCGTAAGAAAATAAATTTGTCGACATAAAAGTAGCGGACTTATTTAGCGATTAGCGATTTAACGCCAGACACGCCAGAAAAAAGCACGTATCAGCATTTTCCTTGACTGATTACTTGTGGTGACGTTTGTCTATCTGCTGGTACAAAAGTTTGGTGAAAAAAATTGATGAAAACGATAATTATCTAATAAAAACGGAGCAGACAAATTAGCGATTTGCGCTTTAATGCCGAACACTGCAGAGTCAGTTTGGAACACAAATCAAAAGAAAACACAAATATAAGATAAATCATGAAATAAACTGTTAATAAATATTTTTGTGACCAAATATCTTTTTTATTTTATTTTCAAGATAAAAGTCAACTGAGAACACATTTTACTGGTTTTTTGGTTGACATAATTTATATTGTAGATTCATCTTAAACAAAGCTTGAAACTTAAATCTTAAATTTTATCCGATTTAACAAGAGCAGAAAATAAATGTTATTTGACCCGCAAACTTAATCTCTTACTGTTATTTCTCAACATTTGATAATAATTTGCCGATATCTTGCCAATTCCCCAAATTGTCATGCTAAAAAGTTTTTCCTTGAAATGGAATCTACAAATCCCTAATTTATTTTTCAAAAATTCTTGAAAAAGAATTGCCAACTGGGATAACTCTTTTTGAAAGTTAGAACCTTCAATTTTTTTTTTTACTATTTGTTATGTATGCATTGTTAAAGAAAAAAATGTTATAAGAAAAACTTTGTCATCAAACCCTCCCCCCCCCCCTCCCATGAGCCGCTTCTTCCTACGGCCCTGCATATAACAACTAAAGAAAATGAAAAAAAATTGAAAGTTCTGTCGCTCGTTTTACCTAAAAGAAAAATAAAAGTTGCGGTTCAGTAACTTTTTGACGTTTTCCAAAGAAAAGTATTTCTTAATCTTCAAAGATATCAGGAATTAAGCAGATGGTTAAAAATTGAGAAGATTTTGAATTGTAGTAGGCGTTGTCTGGATGGCAACGCTCGTGTCTTTTTCGAGTCAGTGGAAATTTTGACTTATTTGATTGTTATTAATAAATTTTTTTTAATGAATTATTCGAAAATTTGTTCCTTCGTTAGACTGACAGACTGATAGCTACTGAAATACTGACCTCCGAAAGTGTTTGGAACCGACTGGTGGGTTGATTGCTAGTGCAGCTAGGGGTGTGAATCGTTTTTTGGCTTTCTTACAGAAAGGCATAGGGAACGGTCAGTTGGGGATATCATTAATTAAGGGTCCAAGACCCCACTTTATAGGTACCAATCGACTCAGCTCGACGAGTTACGATGATGTCCGGGAATTTGTATGTTCCATAAAAACGTTCTTAACACATTAACTCCTATTCTAGGTTTCACGATTTTGATGAATTTAGTATCAAAAAATTGGATTTTTTTTCTTGTAGGACCTATCTCAAAACCAAAAAAAAAAAAACAAAATTGTTTAAAATTTTTCTATTCCATAGAACATATCATGCTTACGTTGGCTCCAAAAAAGGTAGCCATTTGCTCAGCAGCAGTAGCCAGCAATCGCTAAATTAAGTACAAAGGCGATCAAAAATTTGACAAAAATTTCATAAAACAGCAGAGAATTGATCCCACGCCATCTAGCATGAGAGTTTAGGAGGTTAACCCCTTGACCACTAGTGAGCGTCGAGATATGTGGCTCTCAAACTTTAACAGTTTGAATTATTTGGATTATAAATGAACTCGTTGAATATAAGTTCGTTTATCCTCCAAAAAACGTACTGTGCACCTTTTTTTTTATATTGAGTTTAGTAATTTTTGCTATCGATTTTCTTTAATCATAATCTTTTTTATAGATTAATAATAAATAATTCAGAAATAAGGAATCCATTATTGTGTCATTTATTTCCAAAGATAATTGACACTCTGTAAGAAAGCCTCCAATCCACTGATAAGTGTATTAAATCGGGTTTTTTCTGTGCAATTGAAGGTTCGTACCAAACTGATTCAAGTGAACCATTGGAATTTTATGATTATAAAGTGGTGTGAGTGTTTCGGGTTACGGAAACCAGATCCCTTGTCTATTGATCTTGTTTCTGGATATGTGAATAAGTGACTGAAGTAAGGTTGAAATTCGTTTGCTGCTTCCTAAACATGGATGAATGAGATTTTCCAGCTTAGTACAACTAATGATTTTCTAGAACTTTCTCGTATCAATTACCATAGTATTAGAGCGAGCAATAGCGCCATATCCATGGTTGATGATCTGCGATAAAGAGCAAAGATAATCAAAATTTATACATTCTAAAATTTAGATTTGTTTTGTTAATTAACCTCATAAGGAAGACATATCGGGGATCATAAGACCGTATGCTACTGTTGTCCACGTTTCTTCCACTCTGTGTTCCAGTTGTCTTTGCGTCCAATACTGCACAGTGTGCCCGGCCATGTAAAGTTGAGAAGTATATATACACGAAGGTTTTTTTTACACTGATATACGTAGTGCGTAAAAAACCGTGCAAGAAAACCATGTTAATTCCTGTAAACCGTGTAAATAAACCGTGCTTATTTATTGCGGAAAACCGTGTAAAATAAGACCTTCAAATCTCTGCACTTCTGAAACATGAAACATTAAAACATATAACTTAACACTTAAGACCTGAGACCTGAGACTTGAGACTTGAGACTTGCGACGAGGGACTTGAGACCTGAGACTCTAGACTTTAGACTTGAGACATGAGACCTGAGATCTGAGACCTGCAAACTGGCACCTGAGACTTGAGACCTGAGAACTAATACCGAAGAATTTCGACATGACTCCTGAGACTTGAGATCTGAGACCAGAGACCTGAGACTTAAGACCTGAGAATTGAGTCTTAAGACATGACACCTGAGACCTGAGATATGAGATCTGAGACCTGAGAACTGAGACATGAGACCCAAGACATGGGACATTAGACCTTAGACATAAAACATGAGACCTGAGACCTAAGTCCTGAGTCCTGAGTCCTGAGTCCTGAGTCCTGAGTCCTGAGTCCTGAGTCCTGAGACCTGAGACCTGAGTCGCCATGTCCCATGTCTCATGTCTCATGTTTAAGTCTCATGTTTAAGTCACATGTCTCATGTCTTACTTCTCATGTCTAACTTCTCATGTCTCACTTCTCATGTCTCAAGTCTCATGTCTCATGTCTCAGGTCTCAGGTTCCTTGTCTCAGGTCTAAGGTCACATGTCTTTTGTATCAGGTCTCAAGTCTCATGCCTCTTGTCTCAGGACTCTGGTCTTATGTCTCAGGACTCTGGTCTTATGTGACAGGTCTCAGATCTTATGTCTTAGATCTCGAGTCTCATGTCTCATGTCTTATGCTCAGGTCTCAAGTCTCATATCTCTTGTCTCAGGTCCCAGGTCTCAGGTCTCATGTATTGTGTCTCAGATCTCAGGTCTCATATCATCACGTTCTTAGTCTCAGAGCTAAGATTTTCCCAACTTCAAAAAGTGTTTTCCTTTAAAAAGGAACCGTGTAAAAAAAACCGTGTTAATTCCCGAAAACCGTGTAAAATGGGCCGTGTAAAAAACCGTATAAAATCACGTAGAAAAAACCTTCGAAATATGATATCTGAATCTGAATTTTAGTTCTACAGAGATTTCGAATCTGAAATCCGAATCTGAGTTCCATATCTGAACTTGGGATCCAAATTCTGAACCTTAATTCTGAGTTTTAAATCTAAATTCAAAAACCTTTTTGTAAATTGTGAACTTTGATTCTGCATTGTCATCATACTTTCAATTTATTGTCAGTTTCATAGTAAACTTGCTTCGAATACCGGATTTGGGATAAAGTGTGCTCTCTCTGTGGCTCCCAATTTATGAAAAGGACTTTCCCATTGTAAACCAATTCTACCTCAAGTGATTTGGCCAAACCTTTTCTACTCGATTAAATTTCAATATGAAATCCTTCGTTTTCAGACACAACCGAATAAAAGATTCTCCCCGCACGCAACACCTTCCCCAAAAATTGTTGCTCGCTGACAGCGGCAGTTCCAGAAATACTTATCTGCTTGATGCCCATTTCAACCATCAAAAAGCTGTAATCATTCATGTCCATTGTCCACCTCTAACCCAAAAAAACCCTTAAGATGTCTCAACAGCCAAAAAAAAACCTCCAAGAGAAAGTTCAAGGATCAAACTTTCTTTTTTTTCTGTCACCTTGCTCGAAGGCAACAGCAGAAGAGTATTATCCCCGATGATGCTGTCATCAACAGTCCAGCAACAGCAAAAGCATTGACCTACCCTCGAATCGAACCCAAAACCCATTTGAATCACGACCGAAAAGATTTCGATTTCCGGTTCCGAAAGAGGACTATCCTTTTCAAATCGGAACACCAACAAACCTTCTAACGGATAAAACATCCTTTCACACCATCATCGAAGCGGACGGACGGATTCCGTAAAACCGAACGATCCCCGCCGGGTTGGTCGTCATGGTTTACATATGGTTTTCCGCTTCCACACCCCCGATCCAAGTTCATCCTTTTTGTACCGAGAAGAATAAAACCAACCAGCATCAATGATCCGGATGGGTTGGGTGGGACAAATTTTTTGCCGGGGCCCATCACTACACGGATTTACACGTGTTTCATCCGGGGCCTAGTGAACTGAGTTTCTTCGGTAGAACCTGAACTATGGATTTGACACTTGTTCCGGAGTTCGGGTGAAATTTGGCCAAAGGCCAAAATGACACTCAAATGAAGCTGAATTATTTTCTGGATGATGTTTTCCACTCGATATCTCTGGTGGGTTATGGTCCGAGGTGTTAAGAAAAAAAATATCACAACACAACAGAAGCCTTTTCACCCTTTCCTTAATAAAAAGAATTATGTTGGAACAGGGATGTAGTCCATTTCAACCGATAAACGCTTTCTCAAGTTAAACGCGATATATGTAACTTGACTTTTAACTTTCTATGAGGAACAAGATCATTTTTTATTTAAGGCTAATTGTGTTTCATTTAGTGTGGATGTGTATCTCATCACGAACACTCATCACAAATTGGTGAAATCGTTTATTAAAAAAAACAAAATAAATTACTTGTTCAAGTATAAAATTCAGGAAAAATATTCAATTAGGCTTCCGCTTTTCTAAATCCGAATTGCCGGGCCTTACGCTTAATCCCTGCCACCAGATTTTGTACAGCCACCTTGTCCACTTTCTTCGCCGCAGAAAGCCAGTTTGCCTTGAACTGCTGCTCGTCCTTAACTTTTTTTTGGTCTTCTTTAGGATCCGCTTGACAATAGCCCAGTATTTCTCAGCTGGGCGGAGTTCTGCCGTGTTGGGAGGGTTCTTGTACTTGGGAACCACCTGCACGTTGTTGGCGGCTTACCACTCCATGGCCTTTTTATCGTAATGGCAAGATGCCAAATCCGGCCAAAACAGTACGGAACAACCGTGTTTATTCAGGAAAGGCAGCAGACGTAAAAAAATAGGAGCAACATTCTACACACACACACACACCTTCAAAATGAGGTGTGTTCAGGTTTTTTAAATGCAAAATTTAAAGAAATACGTCAAGTTGATATTTACCAAATTTTGACCGTATCACCCTTTACCTGGCTTCATTGGTGGTTGGAGCAGAATCAGGATTCTGTCCGAAGAACTGTAGGCTCTTTTTATTTTTTAACGGAGCAGATACGATTATTTTCCAGGCTGAAGCGTGTACTGTCTCCAGAAAACCTAAAGATGAAAAAAGCAAATATAGGCAATATATTTGATGATAGGATGGACGAAGGTGGAAAGGGTTATCAGGCTGAATTGCCAAAAAAAAAACCAAATCTTCCAGATTCATCAGCAACTTCAAAGGTTTTTACCATCGATAAAAGAAAGCTCCCTATTGTTACTGAAGGTTTGTTGACTACCTCAAGCTGGGAAAATTCCGAGAAGCAGCTGGAGTTATGCTATCGAAGAGAAGTGTTGAACATGCAGTTCGGAATAACGTCAGTCAACCTCAGCATGCCAGGACTTAGAATAAGACAGTATTTATGACAGAATTTCTCCTAATAAAATTACAAAGATCATTTGCGTGCTAACTCACTTGTACGACGGATGTGTTTAAAGGGTGATACGGTCAAAATTTGGTCAATATAAACTTGACGTATTCCTTTCAATTTTGCATTTAAAAAACCTGAACACCCCTCATTTTGAAGGTGTGTGTGTGTAGAATGTTGCTCCTATTTTGAATTTGGAATTCACTCTTCAGTTGTCAAAATGCCGTCCAAGGAAGAAGAGCAGCGTATCAAAATTTTGCTCGCGCGTCGCGAAAATCCGAGCTACTCGCACGCAAAGCTGGCAAAATCGCTAAATGTTGCCAAATCAACCGTTACAAATGTAATTAAAGTGTTTGGGGAACGTTTTTCAACAGCCAGGAAGTCCGGATCGGGGGGAAATCGAAAACCGGAAGCCGCTGAGACGACAAAGAGAGTTGCCGGTAGTTTCAAGCGAAACCCTATCCTCTCTCTCCGAGATGCCGAAAATAAGCTGGGTGTATCGTCTACAACCGTGCATCGAACCAAAAAACGAGCCGGACAATCGACTTACAAGAAGGTGACTCCAAATCGCGATGAAAAACAAAATACGACGGCAAAAGCGCGATCCCGGAGGCTGTGCATGACGATGCTGACGAAGTTTGACTGCGTGGTAATGGACGACGAAACCTACGTCAAAGCCGACTACAAGCAGCTTCCGGGACAGGAGTTTTATACCGTAAAAGGAAAGGGAGCGGTAGCAGATATTTTCAAGTACATGAAACTGTCAAAGTTCGCGGAGAAATATCTGGTTCGGCAAGCCATCTGTAACCCTGTGGCTTAAAAAGCAGCTTTTTCATAGCTTCCGGGACTGTCAACCAAGAAATTTACGTGAAAGAGTGTTTGAATAAACGTCTGCTGCCTTTCATGAAGAAACACGGTTGTTTTGTACTGTTTTGGCCGGATTTAGCATCTTGCCATTACGGTAAAAAGGCCATGGAGTGGTACGCCGCCAACAACGTGCAGGTGGTTCCCAAAGACAAGAACCCTCCTAACACGCCAGAGCTCCGCCCAATTGAGAAATACTGGGCTATTGTCAAGCGGAACCTAAAGAAGGCCAAAAAAAACTGCTAAGGACGAGCAGCAGTTCAAGGCAAACTGGCTTTCTGCGGCGAAGAAGGTGGACAAGGTGGCTGTGCAAAATCTGATGGCAGGGGTTAAGCGTAAGGCTCGGCAATTCGAATTTGGAAAAGCGGAAGCCTAACTGAATATTTTTCCTGAATTTTATACTAATTAAACTTGAAAAAGAAATTTATTTGATTTTTTAAATAAACGATTTCACCGATTTACACGCGTTTTCCCTTGACCAAATTTTGACCGTATCACTCTTTGAGTTGGGAATATCGTCTACAACCGTGCATGAAGCTTAAAAAGCGATCTGGACTATCGACTTAAAAGAAGGCAGTGACTGCTAATCGCAATGAAAAGCAAAACCTTACGGCAAAAACAAGTTCTCAGAAGCTGACAAAGTTTGATTGCATGGTTATTGACGACGAAACCTACGCCAAGGCAGACTTCAGATAGCTTCCTGGGCAAGAGCGTACAGCAATCGGAAGAATAGAGGTAGCAGACATTTTCAAGCATATTAAACTATCAAAGTTTGCCAAGAAATATCTCGTTTGGGAAGCTAAAGGGTGTCCACGATGAAATTGCCACACTATTGGCATATTTTTTTTTATTCCGGATTTGGCTCTGGATCCGTCCGAATAAAAAAACGACTAACGGTTTTCGAGTTATTCCACACGTAGGTGTGCGTGAGCTGTCATTTTGTTCTCCCTTCTGGATTTCTTCACTCGGTTCTTCACATCCGGAAAGCCTTTTTTCGTGTCCGGATTGTACTGGACAGCAGATAGTACGGTTTTTCTTGGTTGAGAGGTTCAAAATCGCGGCAATAATCATTTTCCCGTTCACTATTTCAATTGTTTTGCTTTCAGCCACAAACAGCTGTTTAATGTTTTGACAACAACGTTGAGAGTATTGGTGAACTTCTCGTAAAACTGACTTTCTTGTCAGGGTGACTCCGTTCGTTTTTCGAGCGAAACTATGTTGCCTCTAGGGCAATAAATGAGCACGATGACAGCAGTTAGAGCGAACCTAGGTTGCCCCTGGTTTGCCTCCAGGTGAAAAATAAATACGGTATATGAAATGGCTCTAACTTTTTAACTGTTGGGTAGAATTAAATGAAAATTTAGTTGGATTTAGTTCATAGTGTGAATGCGGGAAAGAATACTGTGGCCAAACATCACAAATTTGGAAAAACGGATTAAAAACCACAAAACAAGGCTCAAACAAAGTGCCAGAGCCACAGGACTAACACAACATGCCCTAGAACAAAATCACAAGTTTAATTTCGAAAAAGCTTATATTTTAGAGAGAGTAAATCAAGAAGGAAAAAGGAAAACAGCTGAAACATTACACATTAAACTTAAGAAAAGAAATGCAGTAAAAATCAAACAAGACTCCATTGAAATCTCTAAAATATATAGTTCAATAATTAAAAAAAATCAAGAGAGACGCCTCAATTCAAAATCCAAACTAATTCAAACACGACGACCTCAAAAACGAGGACTCCAGCCGACATCACTACGACGCCGAGAATGCTGGACACCAGCTGTTAGAAGCAGTTAAGAGTTTGGATTCAAATTAAGTAAGACAGCCGTAACGGAAGCACGCGGCGACACAATTTGTAAGTGCGAAAAAGTGAAATAACTGCAAGTCATAAAGTGTGTTAATTTAAAGTTTTTATATTTTTATCGAAATACAGTTTTTCTGAAGATGGCTGAAATAATCCAGTAGGCCGAAACGTAAAAGAATTGTTATTATTTGATTCGACAATCACCGAAAATATCAACTCAAAAAGATAACATTGCACAGTGGTGCAGAACATCAATCTAGCTGTACGAAATTAATAGCGTTCAGGGATGAAGAGATAGACATTTAATGTCTTCAGCAACATTGTTCAGTTTTACATGGAGCATATTTTAATATCAAAATTTTTGCCGAGGGGTCCACCGATAGCGAGATAAAAATGCTAACTTTTTTGTTTTTCAAATTAGGGCTTTGATGTCTTCGACAAAGTTGTTTATCTGATCAAAATACATAAGTTTGTTGAATATGTCAAAGTTCTATCACGTCATTCTCAGGAGTTACAGTCAAAGGAAAAAAAATCTTTTGAAAAAACAGTTTTTTGAACCTGACACGTTGTAGGTTGGATAAAATGGTTCGCTGTCTTTGAAACAAAGTTGACACATACCACGATCTACAATTGTCCCATACATTATTGTGGGTTTAGAAGTTGTTGAAGCCCTATAGAAAGCATTTAGTGTATTTTATTGGCAATTTTGGAAGGCTCGTTCATCGAAAAGTGCACATTTTCGCAACATCCCCTTTTTCGTGATTATTTTTGATGATAAGCGGAACCATTTCCATTAGAAATTAGCGGGGAAATCGGTGGAACTAGTAGAGATTTGAATGATTGAAAACACACTTTTTATATAAAAATTACCTATTTTACTTATAGAAAAAAAACGTTGAAAACATTTAATTTATTATTTAAGTGTTGCGATTTTCTTTCATATGTTTTGTTTTATTAAAATACATTTTAATTCGATTTTTCAAATCATTTCAACTCCAAAAAAATTAATGGAACTAATCTGTTAAATTTTGTAGAGCACTAAATTAGTATTTGATCATATAAATGAATAATAGAACCGGTTTTGCCAGTACACAGTTGTGCTCTACAAAACTTAACAGATACTTTATTAATAAATTAAATGTTTTCAACGTTTTTTTTACTATAAGTGAAATAGGTTATTTTTAAATAAAAAGTGTATTTTCAATCATTCAAATCTCTACTAGTTCCACCGATTTCCCCGCTAATTTCTAATGGAAATGGTTCCGCTTATCATCAAAAATAATCACGAAAAAGGGGATGTTGCGAAAATGTGCACTTTTCGATGAACGAACCTTCCAAAATTGCCAATAAAATACACTAAATGCTTTCTATAGGGCTTCAACAACTTCTAAACCCACCATAATGTATGAGACAATTGTAGATCGTGGCATGTGTCAACTTTGTTTCAAAGACAGCGAACCATTTTATCCAACCTACAACGTGTCAGGTTCAAAAAACTGTTTTTTCAAAAGATTTTTTTTCCTTTGACTGTAACTCCTTAGAATGATGTGATAGGACTTTGACATATTCAACAAACTTATGTATTTTGATCAGATAAACAACTTTGTCGAAGACATCAAAGCCCTAATTTGAAAAACAAAAAAGTTAGCATTTTTATGTCGCTATCGGTGGACCCCTCGGCAAAAATTTTGATATTAAAATATGCTCCATGTAAAACTGAACAATGTTGCTGAAGACATTAAATGTCTATCTCTTCATCCCTGAGCGCTATTAATTTCGTACAGCTAGATTGATGTTCTGCACCACTGTGCATTGTTTACATTCAGCGAGCTTTAAAGTCCTGTGATCAAAACTCGCGGCAATCCGCGATTTCGAAGCTAATTTTTGACAGATCGTTTGTGTGCAAGAAAATGTAAACAAATGGGTGGAAATACTAACCTGTAAAAACTTATGATTTTCTCTGATTTGGTAAGGATTTTCAAAAAATTGTGAATACAGTCTTAAAGTAATAGGTTCAGAGATTATTGTTAGCTATAGGAGAAAATCTGTATGTGCCGTGATGCATCGTAAATCGACGACAAAAAATGTGTTTTTTTTTACTATTATAAAAACCTCTCGAAGTATTTCACATATTTTTGAATGAAAAATTTAGCCAAGTGCACATTTTCAATTGCAATTTGTTAAAAGAGAAGTCAATTAACATTTCTTCAAAATTTGGAAAAGCCGCAACAACTGATAAGCTAGAAATTTCTATTCAAAAATCCATAGATTTTTACTATTTTCTACCAAGTTTTCTTCTGCAGCTGCATACAATCAGGCGTGATAATTTGAAAGCTGGAGGGTGGATTTTGATATTTGATGGTGGTTTAAGTGAATATAAACAAGATTCTCGAATTACAACACAATTTTAGATTACTTTTATGCTATTCAATTGACATCGTTCGGTGGTTATTATCATGCTCTGTCGTTCTATCGGACCTTATGGTCTGATTTTTTTTTTTTTTTGCGAAACTTATTGAAAATTTAATTAATGCAACCACAAGCCGTAAAGAATTTCAATTAAGAATTTAACATTTTATACTATCTTAAGCTGAAACTTCATACATTTTTATATTTGTTATATATTTTATATATGTTATATCTAAACTTAATCCAACAGTTAGTTGATAGTAACAACGAACAAATCGTCCAAACCAGCCAAAATGACATGAAGTTCAATTTAAAGATATAATATAAAAATATAGATAACAAATTTGAATAAAAAGAAAGTCGCAAACAATTTTTTTACATGTTGGTTTTTTCTCAACGACTGACTAGTTTAAAAAGGATTAATCTCATAAAATTGACTCTTCAACCGGGCAAATTTATTATGATTTAAGTAGTAAAATAAACTTTAATCTTCAAAAGAGTGTTTTTTTTGTAATCCTTTGGATTCATGAAAATTTTACTTAAAAGATTATAAAGTCTTCTATAGTTTATCGTTTACCCAGAATGTTGCTCACGCATCATCGTACTACTCCAGATGGCAGCAGCGCAGCTTCGAAACAGCGAATGGAGTCGAAAGAACAGTTCGTGCGTGATAAAATATTGTGCATTCATCACGAGAACAAGGATCTCTCGCGTCGTGCCATCGCTAAAACGTTGGGAATCGCGAATTCCAAGTTAGTCTTAAAGACAATCTGTTTAGGAACGCTTTTTGGAAGGAAGATTTTAAAAATTGTGTTCACTTCTTTTCCTGGATCGAACCAAAAAATAGTTGAAACAAACGATACTATTAATAAAATTGAAACAAAAACAATCTTAAAAGAAACATTCATGTTAAGACTCGTAAACTCATTTAGAATTTATTTCCAATCATCAAACTGTAAGTTAGACATGAGTGTCTTTCTGAAAGCCATCATCTAAGTTTTTTGATCTGAGCTCCAAATTTTTAAGTTTTTTTTTGTACTTTTAACTTTGATCAAAACAAAAAAAAAACATTTCAACATTTCATTGATTTTTAAACTTGATGGTTATCACGCAAACATGATCAAAGCAATAAGTTGGTGGAAACAACAATTTTAAAACAATTTTCTATTTGCAAGTTTTAAACTTTTTAATTTTTATTAAAACCATTTTGTTGTCTTATTTCCAACATTTTTTACAAAATATCTGTGTTTTTTTTTCGAATTTAAGATTTTCTTAAAAAAAACTTATTTTCTACACAAATTAAATAACCCAAATCTACCAGATTCTTCAGCAAATTCAAAACATTTAACCATCGATAAAAGTAAGTTCCTTATTTTGTTACTAAAGGTTTCAATAAGCAAATTAAACATACCATATTACAAATTTTAGGACGTTTTTCAAAAGTTACTTTTTAATATGAAAAACTTTTAAGGTAGAAGAACTTAAAAATGAATAATCAAACATGAAGTGCGAAAAATAATGTCTTTCACAGTTCATGCATTGTTTGAGCGAAAATATCATAGAAATAAATCAATTACCTTTCCCTGACCTAGCCCAAAAGTCTGTAAGAAATGTCTGGAAGCCTGAAATTTTTAAAAATGTCTGGCGGCAGGCCAAAAAGTCTGGAAGATCCAGACAAAATCTGGAAGGTTGACATCACTGCATGCAGTTCCGAATAACGACAGACAACCTCAGCATGCCATGATTTAGAATGAGATAATTAGGTATTTTATTATTATAAAATCACAGTATATTTAACCGTAAAACCTTGTAGTTGGTTTTATCCATTCCAATCTATGGCTAAACCCTACAGGTTCAACTTAATCTCTCTCTAGAGTTGCAAGGTAGTTGACCCGTGTTGAACATAAAGTTGATATGGGATGAAAATTTTAAAATTAAAATCATCTTTTATCTTCTTCGAATCTTCTATTCATCTCATCAACGATCTCTAAAAAGCTTTGTCAGCCCTGTTTTAAAGCTGTATAGCATTCTACTTCTACCAATGCATTTTTCTCACCTCATTTTGTTCCAATCGCCGCGGCGCGCCGTCGGAGATAGAAAAATAAAGCTTTCTATTTATTTTTTTTAGGTAATAATGGAGTTTTTGGAAAAGTTTCTAAGAGAATTTAAACAAACCATAAGAAATTTGTTTTGATGAAAATCAATTTGCATTGAAGTTCCATAGAAGTTCGCATGGAACCAACAAGCTCGTAAGAAGGTCTGCATAGAACCAAAAAGTTCGAAGATGTTCGTAGGAAAGCACGATATGCACGAAGTTGACGTTCGTTCAGAAGTCAGAATCAAGCGCTTAGGAAAACGTTTTTCATCTCTCTCGGTTACCTGTTATTCAGCCAAATGTGAACAATATACGTACAAAGTTAAGTAGCTTTGTGATTTCTGGTTACTTGGGCCATTCTGCCACTGTTTTTGTGATATTGACGTTGTCGTACATCGGATTGGGATAAAAATTGCAGGTATCAAATTTCTTGTATGGGACCGGCCAAAGAAGTCTTCCTTATTCCGTTTTTTTTGCGTCATTTCGGTGGAAAAGAAAACGACTTTTTGATAAGAATACTCTTACTGAAAAGGTTTTTTCAGTGTAAGCTAAGGTTGCCAGAGTGCAGATATAAAATTTGGGAAAAGTCTGGTCCGGCTCGGTTGCCCGGCTTTTTATTTTTTTGGAAAAACCCGGATGTGGCCCGGACTAAATCTCGCTATCGTTCTCAAATTCAACTCAAAAAACAAATTGTGTTGCAAAAAAAACTATTTAAGCGATTCAAACGATATTTTATGAAAGGTTTTACGAAATTGTAAATTACTATTTAAAATCTGGAAAAAAATTTGTACGTAGATTTTTTTTCTTTTTTTTTTTCTTAATTTTTGATGAGTAATTTCCAAGGTATTGACCAAATTTGCCCGGATATTGTCCGGATTGTGGTCCACAATTTTGAAATCAAATGCCTGAATATTGCCTGGTTTTTTGATAAAATTGCGTGAATTTATCCGGTCCGGGTACATGCTGAAAAAGTTCTGACAACCTTAGTGTAAAGCATATAGAGATTTTTTTTTTTACTTTTTTCAAGGTAAATTTCATGATAATGGACAAATAAGCTACACACGAGAATTTTTTTTCAAGTTATTGTTTTTTGCAAACAATGATTCAATTTTTAGGTTCAATTATCGAGAAGAACTCTCAACTTCAACCCTTTTTCTCAGAATAGTGATTCAATAAACAGCAATATAAAATACCAATTTATCGATATCAATCCTTTTCCTCCCGAACCGAGATTTATTGCACCCTTTTTTTACCGATCAGAGGGCAACAATGTTAAAAAAGGGGTGATGCTCCTTCTGCTTATCACACTTGCCGAGAGCCGGATATTCCCGAGGCACTTCAACAATTTGCGAGTGGCAAAACCTTGCCAAAAATCATTGCCGGTTGGACAACAACAAATGCCTAAATGTAAGAAAAAAAAAGGGTTCCGGTCAACCCGATCGGTGATGTGGGTTCCGGAGGATTTTTTTTCGGTTGCTTTATTCGAATCAGATTTACAAGGGTTGTTGATCTACGGCCAAAGGGTTTTCATTTTTGGTCTCTCCACTTGTCGGTCGATTCGATTGGGACGAATGAATACTCACCGGACTCAATCCGGATGGTCGTAATTTACTCCCGGTCGGGTCAGTCGGCTTTTTTTTTTATTCACTCCCAGTGGAAGTCCATTTAGGCGAATGACTTTCGGGACTTGATAAAGGATTTAATATCTGGGTTGGAAGCAGAAAAAAATACAATAAAGGGAAATGTTTTGGCCTGATTTGACCACCCGGAACAGAAAGGGTTTTCCGGATTGGGAAACAATTATGAAGTGATAAAAGTGTTGCTTTTTTATGTAAATTTTGGGCCGATTTGGTTGATTTGATGATTTGTTTGATAGAATTTGAATCCGGAACAAATTGTGGTGAAACTCGTCTGATTCTCTACATATCAAAAACTCTTAAAATCTAAAACGGGATTCTCTTTTTCAAATTCGTTTATTCAGTTTTTTTTCGGAGCCCAAATTTCGAAATGTTTTTACAGTTTCAAGCCAAGTCATTAACCCGGTTTCACTTTTTTGAAACCTCAGGGTCAAAAACCAAATGGAACAACAATTTATTTGTGACACTCCTTCGTCGTCGTCGCCTTCGAAAAAGATTCGCAAACCAAAATTGCGAAAACTTCCAAGGACAGCAGTTCTTTTTTGGGTCATCTTTTTCGGTTCCGATCCAAGACCTCACATTCCAGTTGTGTGTGACCATAAATTTTGAGCAAATAAACCATAAAGACCAGAAATTTTACAACCCTTCGAAAGCTTGCCAAGGGTCCCAAGGACGACGGGCTGCCATTCTATCGACACACATCGGGACAAACAAAAAGAAGGACGTGTAAAATAATTACGAAATTACTCCGGCACATTTAAAGTAGGCTAGTTTTTTTTCGGTTCCTCTCTTCTTTGCCGTATCGAGCTCAGTAGGCTTTGTGTTCTGTTGAAACTTTTTCGTTCAAATTTTTTCTGTTCGGAGTTTAAAAATTTGGGTGAACAGAAACTTTACGACCTTGACATCATCGGTTTCGGACTGAGCATTCGGTATCAGTTGACAGATTTGGTTTCTTTTTGCTTGAAAATTTCGACCAGAGTTCGTTAGCAAAAACGAATCCTTCTGTTCCGTGTATGATTCAAAACTAGAACAGGTCTACCCCCTGGGGTTTTTTTTGAAGCCAAGGATCTATGCGTCTACAGGACCGGTAACTCAGTGGGTGATGGTCAGTTGTACAATTCACTCAAAGGAAGGGCTAGATTCTGCACCGAGCGTAACGGTTTCAACCGAATGATGAACCCAAGCTTCTGGGAAAAAACGGGATCACAAAAAAAAGAAGATCCAAACTATTTGCAGAATTCCTTCCAATCTTAGATGGCGTAAATGGTTACATAATATTTTAAAACCAATTAAAAGTATAAGATTGTTTGAAAAATGATGAAAAAAATTAATTAAGAAATTAAATTAAAAAAAAACTGAACAATTATTTTCAACCTGAGATTTCAAAACTATACATTGAGGTAGCAAGCATGGATTTAAAAAGACGATTAGAGCCCAGTTAAGATCCAAAATTATGTGTTAGTGATCTAAAAACTTTCTAAAACTTGTTTCCTTTAGAATTGATTCGATTTGATTTGGATCCGATTTTTTAAGATAAGTTAACAACCGTTTAATTGATTTTTGTAAATTTATTTTCGGCATAGGTATAGGTGAAAATGTATATTCTTGGATAAAGAATATCAGAATTGAAAATTGATAAAGATGGATAGAAAAATATAGAGGAAATTTTGCAGATGTTGAAAAGAGCGAAACGGCATTTTTGCGAGAAAAACTTATCAACGTACCATACTTTACCCCGCAACATTCCATTATTTAGGACAGGGGTGAGTAACCTTTTGAAGCAACGGACCACTTTTAATTTGAATTTATTTTCATTCGACAGGCCGCACTAATAATGAAATTTAAGTAGTATTAGTTTGCGGAGCTTTGCGTTATTTTTCATAACGATAATTTTTTTACACAAACAAAACTGAAAAAAGATAAATAAAACGAATTCATGTATTTGCATGAACATGCTTTTTTTTAAATCTAAGATGATTAAACCAGCCTTAATCACTTAATCTTGGTAATTTTTCAATAACTTAAATGTTGTAATTGATTAGAAATGTTATGCGAATAATTTTCTTTACAAAAATGAAACATCAATTACTTCCCTTTTTATTTAGTGAAAACGAAAAATTTTGAAAGTTTTTCTATGGTTCGTAAAATGATTCGAACCGTTTTCTGAGAAAACCCCTTTTTTTGTTCGAACCAATGTGATGCTATTTATTGATATCACTTTCACTTAAAACTTTCATGGAGCTTAACCATAGCGATTTTCTTCTGTGCCCATTAACAAAAAGTTTTTTCACAGTTTATTTAAATTTGGTCGTTTTTTTTTTTTTTTTTTTCTAAAAACGGTTTTTTTTAAAGGTCCAAATGAAATAATTGCATTGAGATGTTGATCAAGCTTTCAAGTTCATGGAAAATTCATAATTTCACAGATTTTTAACCAGATTTTTAAATGTAACAGTTCACATTCTTAAGTCTAGAAATTTTTTACAGATTTCATAAATTTTTTTAGTTTATTCAAGAATCCTCTTGGATAGGCTTTTTAAGGCTAAGTCATGAAAATCTGATGTCTTTGGTAATATGGATTGCTAATTTTTAAGAAAAAATACTCAATTTAATCGATGTTTGGCCTGATTTACCTTCAAAATTTCTCAAATTAGCTTCACAGATAACACAAAACAACTAAATTCACATTTTTCCGAAGTGCAAGGAATCTCAGGACTGATTAGGACTTATTTGGGGGTTCTGAATCAAAATACTTAATTAGTTTTTTTTCAGTTCTAGCTCTCGAGATAACTTAAAAAAATAAGTAAAAAACTAGTTATTCAATTTCTGTACTTTTTTGACAAAAACTTATTGACTCAATGATCCACTTTCCCAAAGACCACGAGTTATTTTGAATTTTGAAAAAAATGTATAGAAGTTTTCTATTTGTTTTTTTTTCCAAACCTGCAAAAGTCGGAAATTTTGACGAAATTTTAAAACTAAACAAAATTTAATCATTGATATGCTCAAAACCGTGAGTCAAATCATTCCGCAGTTTTTAACAAAGTTGTTGAATGAATGAAAATCTTTAACATTCAATATTCAACGACTTTTTTTAATGAAGTCAGGAGTTGTAATCGTAATTTTTGAAATTTCTAATTATTGTAGAGTTCAATTTTTTGAAAGCGATGTTTCCTATATACAAGATTATCTTGGAAATATCTGAGTCCTTGATGGAATAGAAAAAAATAGTAATTTGATTCAAAATCAGCTTTGGGTTTTTTTGTAGTTCTATGTGTTATGAAGACAGATTTTAACCAAACTGATCAATTTTTAAAATTCCAATGATAGAAAAAATCAGGACCTCAAAATCTTTCACAATCAGTTTTTGAAACATAAACACCAAAAATGTGTATTCGTTAAAAACTTGTTGGGCTGGTATCACAGAATTACAGATAGGAGAACATGCTCTATCATACCCCACCTAAGCGAATTGCTGAACATCTTGTGTAAAAACGAGTGTACTCGTTGAAGATAAGTGTTTTCTATTAATGCTTATGATTTTTATTACTCAAATTCCTTTCGTTACTTCAAAAACTTAATTTTCAATAACCATATCAAAAGCCACTGAACAAAACTGTGTTGTAAATTTGCATATGCACGCCGCTGATTCAATACGCGCCTAGCAGCCGAACAAACCCGAAAGCAGCCGAAGACCTGAAACACACTACCCAAGTAACCAAAAGTTCCATAAAACAGGCTCCTAAAAGCTTACTCATCTTTGTTTAATAAATGAGTAGCATTCTACTCATCCTCAAATTTAAGTTCTTATTGATACTTCTAAAGTCCATAATCGAAGCTGAGTAGAAGGCTATTCAGCCTCCACTTGAGACCTCGAAAAAAAAAAGATTAATGATAAAAGAAAAATGTTTTTCCTGCTATGGATTTTTATAACTTTTAATTTTAACCTGATGTTGCTTCAATTGTGAATGATTTTCATACTTACTTCAAAAATTTGCATGCTTGAAGACTTGAACCTGAACCAACTAGGTGAAAACTGAACACGCTACCTCTGTACCATGGCCAATGATTAGATTGGTGTTATTTTAAACATCAATATGAAATAAACTTGGAACTATCGACTTTTCAAAGCAGGCGATATAAAAAAATGTAAACATTCGTACTTGGTCACCAAAGGATGTATAATCTTTTTCCAAAAAAAACTAGGAGGAATTGAAATTGAACGTGAGTGTTTTTATGTTTTAAATTGTTTTTTTGTGATTTATTTTCTTTCTATCTGTTTTTTTTTATTTTAGTTTCAAAAATGGAGAGCGCTTAATTCCTCATCAAGGGTTCTCCCAACCACGATAATGAACATATGTGGACCTTGTTCAACTATAAAAAAGACATGAAGAAATTTCGTCAAGTTATGTCGTGAGACGGTATACTAAATAAATAGATAATGAAGAAATTTCGAATCCAACTTATCCTATTGAAGAATAAATTGCCGCCAGTTGCGAGAAGCTACTGTTGATACAAGCCGGTAATTACGTTGCTCTAGGTGCAAGAAGAAAAATCGAATTGCAAACGACAGTTAAATATGAATATTGCAATGATAAAATGCAAAACAATGCGAAAAATATATTATATTAATGTTATTTTTCCATTTTGATTAAAATAGTTGATTTATTTGTGGATTTAATTCGTTGTTCTTGTAGAGACGAACCAGCTAAAGGCTGAAAGTCTCTCTAATAAAGGCAAAAAAAACGTTGCTCGTATTTTCAAAGTTCTGATATTCTTTTATTCCTCTTGTGAAAATTTTAACGCTAACGTTTGTTTTGAAGTTCTATAGAAGTGGAAACCAAAAAGTTCGTAACAAGTTCTGTTTGGAACCAAAAAGTTCGTAACAAGTTCTGCATTGAACCGAGAAATTCGTAAGAAGTTCGTAACCAAGCACGATAAGCCTAATTGAATTCTGGATTTTTTTATGGTACTTGGAACGCGCAAAAATATTCTATGCTTCTTTTTAGACTTTTTATGTTCGGTTTTAAGTCCAAATCAAGCACCTATTTTCATTTCTCTCGAGTACCTTTTATTCAGCCAAATGGGAACTTCTAATGCACAGAATTAAGTATGTATGTGACTTTTGGTTACTTGGGTAATACTTACAGGCAATTCGATTAAAAAAAAATCAAAACAGACTAATCAAAATTTAAAAAAATAAAAAGTAATTTTTTGGGCTGAATTAACGCTTAAAAATGGTTATTAACTTTTAGTTCACCTCAAAGAAAATTGGCCGTTCTGAAAAATTAATTTTTTCAGCATATTACGTGGCGCGTTATCGCGAGCGCATGGGCTGTGATAAAACATACCCATAAAAAGCACATCTTAGCAAGTTCAGTATGATTTTTTAGCATGAAATCATTGTTTACATTCTTCTCTATTGATGTGTCAGAAAATATTGTCTTATTAATTTTCCTCTGCTTGGTATGACACCTTATTGAAAGTGTTTTAAAATTTATATCTAAATATAGAAAAATCCAAATTGTGAAATTTTCACGACACAGTAGTATTATAAGGAAAAATTCATACTTGCTATGGCCAATCACAGCATTTAAAACAAATTGGTAATATTTTGCAGGCTAAAAATGTCACAGATTTTCCCAAACACGAGTGGCTTGTTTTAGCCGCATGGGCCGTTATATGAACTTTCCCCCTAACTGTCAAAGTGGAGGCAATATACAACTTAAGGTGCCCGCACAATAGCCCGTGGGACGTCGCGTCGCGTCAGCGTCGTTTTGACGTTTCATTTTGGGGATACCATTTTCCGTTTGAGCCATCACAATGGTGCGTCGCTTCAGTGACAGCATTGTACTAAAACGCAAAACTTGTTCTAAACAGCAGCGTTTTCCAGCGACGAAGTTTTTGTTTTGAAAAAAATCAAAATTTTAGCGCTTCATCAGGGCTTTAAATCTTCCTTTTTTATATTTTTTTTTGTCAAAGTTTGACATTAATATATTGAAAAATAAAATTATCGTCATTTTTCTCCCCGATTGTACAAACTTGATGAATAACATCGTTGATATTCATTTCTTTCATAAAAAAATTATTTTACATAATGATGAAATCATAAATAATTGACTAAACCAAAAAAAATCGTCCATTTATTTTTTTTCCATTATCATTCCAATATCTGCCATTTATCATGATGATTCGGTTTTCTAACTCCTATCGTTTCTCGAAAAATTAAATGAAACGTTATTTTTTGTGGCGAGTTTTATTTTCATAATTTTCAAAAAAACCTTTTCTGTGGATGCTGTATTGCAGAAACAACGATTTATGTGTTCGGGTATCTAAACTATTTCGGTAATCGTTCTGGTATGATTTTGTTTGGGGTAAATTTAAGTGTTTCAGATC
Source organism: Uranotaenia lowii (assembly GCF_029784155.1). Classification (NCBI taxonomy): domain Eukaryota; kingdom Metazoa; phylum Arthropoda; class Insecta; order Diptera; family Culicidae; genus Uranotaenia; species Uranotaenia lowii. The sequence goes on from NC_073692.1 coordinate 409,053,466, forward strand.
TGCAGTGCAAAAATTTTTTTTGCTGCTTTCGGTGCAATCACACTATCATATTACAATTGTTCTGTAGCGACTGTTACCAATGTGGGGTCTGTCGATCCACTTCCGGCAAGAGGATTGAATTTGTGGCTGACCATCGAGAAATGCATCATTGGTTGAAGGCTTCTGCGCTTGGAGGTTCTTATCCTACAAACCTTGCTGAGGTGCTGTATCTTGTGATACCGGCACAACAAAAATACCGTCAACAGGACTGGTTGGAAAATGGCTTCTCTTCGCTTGTCAAACGTATTCCTCCTAAAATAAAAGAATTTCGAACAAAACAAATAAATCATGACCGAAAATTTCGACATCCGCGAAAGCATCGAATCAAAACAAACTTTTGGTTGCTATGTTTCTTGACGCTGTATTGTGATGCAAAAATCGTCGGTTGCGTCGCGTCAGCGTTTTAGTACTCAACAACGGCGTTGACAGCTGACGCGACGCGACGTCCGACGTGCTATTGTGCTGGGGCCTTTATTTGTATCTATCAGAAAAAAAGCAAAAGAGCGTAAGATTTTGCTCTCATAGCCTTTAAATCATTGGCAGCGACAATATTTTCTAATTCTCTTATTGATCAATATCACTCAATTGCATTCTGAATTTTAACTGTCTGGATGCACTGCTGGTTGTAGAGAGAACTTGACGACAATTTTCTCACGTGAAGCACGAACTGGAGCAAAATTATTTCAAAATTTACAAACATGGCGAGATCTCTATCATTTCCGATAATGACTTCAGACGACATTTTATACGATCTTTTCATAATGCAGTTGGAATTGCGATTCACAACACCATTTTAAACGACTTAAGTTATCATTTTTGAAACGATTCCATGTTTGCCTTGTTATCATTTTCATTTATATGTCATATATGTATTTTAATAAACTTTTACAAATGCTTAACGTATAACTATCAAAAAATTAAACAGAGTGTTGGAGTTCAATTTACTTTGAATTTAATCGTTTACGTCACTATATCATTTTATCTCATAAATAATATCCCTAAATATCGACCATTTTGCGTCTTATTTAAAATTTGTAAAAAAAAATCTTTGAAATTAAATGTTTACCGATACATATTTCATAGCGTCATCACAAAAGTCCTTACCTGTACGAACCAAACTAGCACACAATTTTAAATGAAAAAAGTTTTCAAAGATGATATACTTCGCGACAAAAAAGGTCTCACTTTTTCTAGAAATTTATCACAAACCGTTGGTTTTTTAGCAAAAATATGTATATTATTTTTAACTAATGAAAAGTAATAATGATGGAAAACATTTTTCTCAGTCCCCCGAAAAATACCACAATTCTCAGAGGAAGATGATCCTTGGCCAGTCTGGAGGCGTAGCGCTAGTTCTATGGACTCATTGGAACAACATACGAAATATTGAATTATTACCATTTTCGCGCTTTCCCTTACTTCACTAGATTCAAAAAAACACGACTTGTCAGAACTTGATAGAGTTCTGAGACAAAGCATAAGTTAAATTAAAAGAAAATATTTAGCTTTAGGACTTTCGATGCTTACATTCTAGGTTTAAGCGAAAAAGTCTGTAGATTATTTAAAAAACATAATATCAATGCGGGCTTGTGATATAGCTCAGTTGGCAAGTCTGTTGCTTCCTGAGCCGATGTCCGCGAGTTCGAGCCCAAGAGTAAATATCGAACACAGTTGTACCGGATAAGTTTTTCAATATTTGTCCGCCAACTGCAACGTTGATAAAGTCGCGAATGCCATAAAGATGGTAAAACGACTATAATCGAAACAAAAAAAAAAAAAAAAATAATATCAATGCGTCTGTTTGTTTGCTGAAACAAAGGATCAAATTCCATAATTGAAACAAAAAAACGTAGTCTGTTCGATTTCGTGTGACGTCAGAAAAGAATACTGTGGAAAAACATAGCAGGCACTTGAAAAACGAATAAGCATCCACAAAATCAGTCTAAAACAGTGGTTTTCAAATTTTTTTTCACTCACCGCCCCCTTTTGCAAAATTTTCAAGCTCAACGCCCCCCTAAGCAAATTTTCAGAAAATCTATTGAAAAAATGAAAATTTGGATAGTTAAAAAGCTATTAGCCTTTGTCTTGATGTTGTTGTAAGGCTTAACTAAAAATTCATTTAAATTTATATGAGGCCCTCAGAGCCAAAAGGGTATCATAAGTGTGAAAATGGTCGATTTTGATTTAATAATGTCAATCGATTCTTATATTTCGAACTATATTTCATGATTTTTCAGATTTTTAGAGTTTTATTTGAATACTATTTTATTAGAAAGAAAAGAGCTTTTTTTTTTAAATATATGGAAAATTGGTAAACATGACAAATTAAAAGCGTGTTTTCTCGAAATTTTCGAGCCGGACAAATCCGAGATATTTTATTTAAGAACCTGGCAAAATTCGGGCATTTGATTTCAAAGTTGTCGACCAAAAACCCGGATAATATCCAAGTAAATTGTCTCAAAACCCAGGAATTTCTTTACAAAAAATCAAGAAAAAAAAACTCGAAAAAAAATTTTTTTTTCGTCTTCATTTATCAGCAGTTTTAATCAGGCATTCAAAAAACTTTTCTTGGTTATTTCCTTAAAATTTGTTAAAAAAAAATCTATTTGAAAGCAAAAATAAAAATTTTAAAAAACACAATTTGATTTTATTTAGTTTGTTTTGGCAAATGAAGTGGATAATTTCGGGCAACCGGGCCGGATCGGACTTTTGACGATTTTTTCAATAAATATTCGGGCAATCTGGCTACCTTAACGTATTTGGTTTCAAGGGCCTCATATTGCTTCAAACCTCCAGTAAACACTTAATTCTTTGTAAAGTTTCCTGGACACTTATTTAAACTGATTAATAAGTTTGATATCATATATCTTAAATAATGGTAAACAAAATTTTCTATTTACCATTAATTTGCTTTAGTGTTGAAAACTAAATTGCGTTATTGAATACAAATACTGTAAAGTCGAAAAAATAACGTGAGAATTTACTATTACTTCTCGATATCTGAATTCATCCATGGCAAATGGCACAATTGTTTTTTTTTTGCATTAAATTAAATAGAGATGAACAAATAAGAACTTAAAATAAAAATTCTCTAATCTAAAATCATTCTTACACAATTTCTTAAAAAAAAATCCATCACTAAATCACAGATGTCGCCTTTGAATACAGATTTTTTTCAAATGTATTTTCTGTTTATCATATTTTTGGAGACAATACATTTTAAAGATTATCAAGCATTGCCATCTAAAATTATTCTTGTTTTGGTATAACCCATACAATATCAGTGATAATTTAGAAAAAATCTTTTAGTTACATTAAAAAATAATTGTCTAGTTTTGTAACGTAATTTCATTTTTTGCATCGAACCTACGCATTGATATTCCAAATCTATGTTGTTTCGTAATTTGTGTAAATGTGGATTACGACCTCACCGCCCCCCTGAGCCTTTCCAACGCCCCCCAAATTTCAAAATTGAGCTCACCGCCCCCCTGGAAGCTCTCATCGCCCCCAAGGGGGCGGTAGGGACCACTTTGAAAACCACTGGTCTAAAACAAGAGCCAGAGTCACGGGATTGGCACAACATGCCCTAGAACAAAACCACAAGTTGAATATCGAAAAAAAAAACATATATTTTAGAAAGAATAAATCAGCAATGAAACGTATTACATGTAGAACTCAATAAAGGAAATAAAGTGAACATCAAACAAGGCGCAATTAAAATTTCTAAAATATAATGCTTGATAGAGAAACGCCACAATTTAAGAAGCAAACTACGGATTCAAGCTTAACGGATTCAAATTCGAAGCCCTCCAACACGAATACAACAGACAATATCTCGACGAAGCCGAGAATTACGAACGCCAGCTTTTAGAACTCTGGCCAAAGATCTCCAAGTGTCAAGATAGTCGGGCTGTTGTTTTTTCGAACAAATCGTTGGCGTCACCTACACAATGTTATGGTGCTGCCGCCCTGCGAGATGGGATCCAAGTTTTTTTTAATTTACGTTTTAAAAATAAACTTTTCCGATGATGGTTGGAACGAAGTAGACCGAAACGTCAGAGTAATAGCTTAGTTAGACTTACGATTGACCGAAAAATATCAACCCAAAAAATTATCGAATTCAGAATCCAGGATTTATGAGTTCGGATTAAGGATTCCAAATTCATGATTCTTGATTCAGGTTTCCGAATTTTGAATTTCAAATTCAGGATTCAATTGCAAATTCTAAGATTCAGGTTTCCGAATTCAGGTTTCTGAATTCAGAAATTCAGATTTAGAATTCAAATTCAAAGACTTTTATCATTGTTTGTTCTCAAAACATAAGCATTTACCTCTTTTTGATTAAAATTCATTCAAGCGTTTTCTTGCGTTGCACTGGGATGAGAATACTGTGGTTATTAGAATTTGATCAATCTCGGTCATATTGGTCACCCTGGTTTCAAATAATTTAGTTATCTTATTGAAACCCCCTGTACCGTTTGCTATAACTCAAGTGTTAAATGTTGCCAACTTGTTTTATTGTTCTGTAATGAATAGTTTGAATTATTTAAGCGCCAAAAACTGTAATGATGAGGAAAAATAAAAGGAAAGTTCTCTTTCGTTTTAACTGTCGACTGGAAAACAAGTTTTCCTTTTCCCATCCGAAAGTCAGAACAAATGGTCTGAGTGTCTGACACAACAGAATTATAGCCAGTTTTTGTGAAATTTACATAATTTTGTACTGGAATTCGATTCAAAAAGTATCAGTAAAACACAAATACATTACCCTTCAGCGTTTACATATCATTAAACATCACAAAAAAGACATAAATTTGACGACAGAGGAGTTTAACAGACCAAAGTGAAAGACCAAAGTTGGGAACCAGAGGTTGTGATATCAACTAACAGAAGAAAAAAAATGTAAAATCTTCAGTATACATTTGATTAAATATTTTTTATTTTTGAATAACTTGTTTCTTGTTTTTTTTTTCTTCACGTCATCATCATCATCTACACAATAAAAATCAGGGGGAATTTGGGTTGGGGGAGCAAATATACAATTGTTTTTCGATTTTGTTCGCTGCTTTCAAAAGCACAAATCTTGGTTGGTTTGTTTGTTTTGTTGGCTAGAGTGGGGGGTTGTTGGCTAAGCGTTCAATGAACCTAACTAAATATAGTATAATATAATATAATAATAATAGTTATCGTTTAAAATAGAAAATAAAAAACACCTTACAGTTTGTAATTTTGATTTTCAGCAAGGGGACGATTTTCGTTGTAAAACTTAGGTTTGCAACGCAAAAATAACTTACACAAATAGGAAAACAACTGAGAGACCCTAACCTTTTGTGGTTATAATTTACTTAATTTTTGTTTGATTTTTTTTTCATTTTTTTGTTTCGGTTCTAACTAGGATAAGATAACAAAATTTCCATATTCATCGCTAATCATTTGGGAAAACGGAAAAAGTTCAGACCATCGAATACATTTCTACACAAACAGGTGAGAGAAAGAAATAACGGAGATGAAGGAGGGACAGATATAAATCGATCAGAAAGAGAGCAAACAGCTGTTTCGATTTTTGGTTTTTTTTTCGGTTTTGGACAGATCATAGTAAGCCGTTGCACCGCACGAGAAAAACGAGGAACTTTTTATACCATTTTATAGCTTCGAAAATTGTTTGGTTGTTTTGTTAAAGTTTGAGGAGGGAAAAAGTTTACGGTGGTGAAAATGACTGAAAAGTTTAGTAAAATTTGTTTACAACACAGCTAATCATCCGTTCGTTTGTTTTTTTTTTGTTCTTTGGTTAAATATTTGTTTCGTTTTCTTACATTTGTATGCGCATGTTTTAAAATGTTTTTATTCCCTGATTTGCAGTTGTTGCAAGAGTGGCTGGAACCCGTCGCGGTTGCTTTGATTTGTACATCGGTAAGTGTGTGTGGCAATTGGTTTTGTTTTTTGTTTCTCCGTTTGTTTAGATTTTCATTTTGTTTTAATTTATATTTGTTTTTGGCAGGCCACCGTCGCCATTTTGATCACGCGGGTGTGGCATTTTTGGAGGGTTTCCTATTTACAGATTGTTTTTTTGGTTCACAAAATGGCGATGGCAACCATTTTTGTTTTGTTTTTAAAGTTTGTTCTACACAGTTTTGTTGGTATTATTTTTCACTAGCGAGACACAGTTACTAAAATTGTTTTTTCCTTTTAATTTAAATCTTTTTCAATGGTTTTAATATTCATTTGTTTGATTTTTGATTGGGTCATCCTTTTTTTTTTTTTTAAAATAAATGATCTTATAAAGATGGCTTCTTTCACTTAACTAAGCTACTCTTTTTTGTTTTTGGTTTCATTTTTCTCTTGGCATCCTTTGATTATTTGGTATCCGTTTTTTTTGTCAACAACAATTTTTTCTTTAGAAGGGGAGAGGTGGGAGCAAGTTTTGAGATAGTTTGGTTTAAGATTCCATACCGTGACGTTGGGCGGCGGCGGCGGCTGCTGCAGCTGCGGCGGCCATGGCCAGCTTGTGCTGGCGCTGTTTCAGGTACAGCGAGGCGGCGTCGTCCAGTTCCTCGAGCTCCTCCATGGTGACGGGGGATCGAGGCGAGTGCATGCTCAGGTCTTCGGGTTCCGTCTGTTCCGGGAGGGAGGACTTGATGTGGGAGATTTGCTGGGGAGTTCGGACGGCAGCCGCGCGGAGGTCGATGGCGGTTGCTGAGTGGTGGATGTCCGGAGTGCTGAAGTCCATCGGGAGGTGGTTGAGGGAAAGAGGGAATTTGGGTTGGTGGAGCGAGTGGAATGGCACGGATTGTTTGAGGTCCATAGAGAGGTCGGACATTTCGGAGCAGCCGGACTTCTGGTCGCAGAGGGACATGGCGGGGCTGATGGCGGGAGTTGGTGGGCTGGTGATGCCGCACTTGTGATGGAGTAGGTGGTGCCGCCTTCGGTAGCTGGAGTTGCATCGATCACAGTGGAAGGGCCGCTGGCCGTTGTGGCTGAGCATGTGGGCTTTCAGTTGGTTGGAGTCGCTGAACTTTTGTTCGCACATTTCGCACTCGTAGGGTTTTTCGCCGGTGTGAACTCGGAGGTGCCGTCGGAGGTTGGCAACCTGGACAAATTGGCGATCGCAATGACTACAGGAGTAGGGCTTCTCGCCGGTGTGCAGCCGCATGTGGGTCTTCAGGTGGTGATCCCGGGTGAAGCGTTTGTGACATTCGGGGCACTCGAAGGGCTTCTCGCCGGTGTGGGTCCGTTCGTGGTTCTGGAGTACGTGCTTGTAGCCAAAGGAGCGGTTGCAGATCTTACAGGTGAACACTTTGTCTCGGGAGGGATCCCGGGAGCTTGAGGTAGTTATGGCAGGTGATGGAAGTTCGACGCTTCCGTTGGATTGTGGCGATGATCCAGAGGTAGGTGGAGAGATTGGGCCGGGGCTAACCATGTCCCTAATTGGGATGTCTACAGGAATACTTTGTAGAGATCCGGGGGATTGTAGCTGTTTCCGCTTGCCCATCTTCTTCTGTTGAGGTAGAATTTCGGAGGTCGTCGATACGATGTGATTGTTATTGTTCATGGTGAGCTTGAGGGATTTAGAGCTCTTGTAGCTGAGAGCCGGTGAGATGGGACTTTGTGGTGGTGGAGGGCTGCTGTTGTTACTGTTTGGGGTCGGTGGAGCCCAGGCGCCGAAGAGAGCCGGATGTGGTGGGAATAGTCCGGTGGCCAGGGTAGCTCTCAGGGACATCGGGAGTCCGGCGGCCATCAGAGCGGCGGCTGCTGTTTGATTGGCGGCGAGCAGCTGCGGTGCCAGCATACCCATTGCCGACGGCGGATAGCCTCCGAAAATGGTCGGACTATGATTGACGCCCATGTTCAGATGGTGATGGTGCGACGGGTGATGATGTTGACCGGTCAACGGGGGTGACACCGACATGCTGCGCTCCTCTTCACGCTTCATTCCTTCCAGAGTACTACGAACGGCAGCTAATCCTGTTGGTAGAAAAAAAGGGAAAAGAAAGCGGAATTAATAATTTGATTTAACTTGAGTGGGACTCGTTGCCCTAGAACGTGTATTTTTTTCCGTTCGTCGTCGTTTGTCAAGAGGGAGCGAACAACTAAAAAGCTATCGATTTTTCCCGCTTGAACTCTCGCTTTGGATTAAATTAGTTAACAAAATAAGGCAGTTGAATGACATTTGATACACACATGTGTCGTCCGACAGCTGATTGTTTGAGTAGAAAATTATAGCGTTGTCCAACGCTGTTTGCTTTTGAAATCTTTTCATACGGAAAGTAAACATAAATTGCCATCAGTGTTTCAACCGGGCTGCTTCGATTGATAAAAATCATAACCCATTTGCGAATGCGAGACGGCTAAAAGGTAGGTAACAACAATAACAATCAGACCGGGTTACACACATGTAAGTATGAATGAACCCTTCAAAATGTAAACAAACCGAACGAAAACCGAATCAGACAGAGATTGAGCTAGCGCGTTGGGATTGAGAGGAAGAAAGTGATGGGGAGCAAGCATGCACACATGAGCGAGAATGTGTGTTGTAAAAAGTGGTGAGCAACCGACGAAAGGATTCTCTCTGCGGTGCAGCCTTTTTCCACCCTTCGATTCATCGCGGATAACCGGAGAAGAGAACTTCGTCATCTCGCCGACGGAAAAAAAAAAAACAAAAACAACAACTCACATGTATCGCGTCGGAGAAGGCAGGATCGCCACATGTGAGTATTCGTGGAGCGCGAAGAAATCAGGAAGCAAAACAAAAACCCCTTCCTTCTTCTCCGACGCTGAAGAAGGAGAAAGTCCCCTCGGAAACCCTAAGCATGGTTAGGAAAACGTGGTGGCGGCTAGACGGTTGAATGGCTGGCACGTTTCGATGTATGTCTGCTGCGGTGGGATCCATTCCAGCCAAAAAGTGCCAATCAAAAGGATATCTTTCAACGTCTCCCCCTTCACAACCCCACGGCACGAAGTCGCAGCTTCCCAGACGGCTCTCTTTTGGTCTTCGACGACGTTCAGGAAGACGGCAACAACAACAGTAGAAGACTTTCGTTTTCGTTTTTCGATTTCGAACCGGCTTGCTTTGATTTTTGGCGTGTGGCTTGGATCGGGGAGCATTGAACCACATGTGTTTTGATTGTTGCGAGGACTGGAATTGAGATTGGTGTGCGTATTTTGTTTTCCTTTTCCGGTTGATTTTTTTTTTCTTTTTTGGGAAAATCGCGAACGCGCGGGAAAACTGGAACACACTTGCCCCGTTTTTCGGGTCGAATTCCTAGGAAAAAAGAGGAGGAAGTACGGGAGATAAGTGTGATATGATTTATAGAGTTCTACACATGTTGGTCGTTCAGCGGCGACTAAGCGGTGTAATTTGAATCCCGTCGTTGTTCTTTTTCTCGGGTTCGGTGGGAAAATCCTTGTCCTGAGGACTAATTTCATTCGAACAGGAAGTGGGCAATGGCTTGACGAAGGCAAGTGCCGTCGGCGAACGTTTTCAACGATTATTGATTTCTTCCTCTTTTGTTTTTTTTTTCGTTTCTAGAAACCACAGCTCTTATCCTTTATTTATAATTTTATGATTAGGTGTTTATAATTTCACCCCTTTTTTATGGTTTTCACAGGGTTCTTTGTATGAGTGTAGGTAGGTAAGTTTGTTTTTCGACAAACGAACCCTTTTTCGGGCGCCAAACACAACGAACAAAGAAGCGGAGAGAAAATTTAACCGAGCGCTTTCTGGAAGTAAGGAAAAAATAACGAAGCAGGCGCAAGGTGCCAGTGGAAAAAGCAAATGAAGACTAATGCCCCCACGTCCAAAGCCTGCTTGATTATTACCGCTGCCTTGCCATCAATCATGCTCCGCTTACGCTTACGAGTAAGCTAGATGGCAGCAGCAGCAACAGCATCGAGCAAAGCCGCCTGTTCGCCTTCAAAGTAAAACTTAGCGTCGACCGACCAAAAAAAAGGGATGAAAGGGAAAATTTTCGCGAACTCGTTGGAATTACCCCCTTTTTCTTCTTCGCCGCGTCCAGCTCACTTCCATCCTTCCTTTCTCTTCAAATAGAAGTAAAGCCTTAGCAGCGCGTAAATCAGCAGCCAGCCACCCTGGTTTTTCTCCCCGAAAACGTCATTACCGAGGCGATGTCGCCCCCCAACTTCTTCCCTCAGCTCTCGTTCTATGTACTAATAAGGAAGCTGTACCGGGGACCTGGAATCCTTCTTTTCTTCTTTACCCCCATCATCATTATCAACTTTGGCCCAACTCATCCCCGCCCCGTTCTTCCGTAGAAAAGAAATGAAACGTTATGTATCCAAGCAGGCGCTTGGCTTCCTTTCGCTCAACAAAAACCGAGAAGAAGTAGCAGCAGCAGCAGCAGCGGTTGTAAGATTAAAAGAAAATAACCCTTATTCAAACTAATTACGTAGTCGTTCGTTCGCTTGCTCGGGGTTTTTCATCGTCAGCCAGTGTCGGTGCAACGCAAAAAAAGGAAAAACTCAACCGAACGAGCGAAGAAAGAAAGGGGTTGCCGGGAAAAGTACTTTTTCCGGGAGTTTTCCCCATTCCAGCGAAGAAGATTTGGTCCTTCGAGCCGGATTCTTAGTCTTTCACTCGGGGGTTTGAGCTGTATGTACACCTTCCGCTTCTTCTCCGCGACTATTTAAAAGTAAAAAAACGGAACCGTAAGACGAAGATATTTAAATTTTTATTTCTTTCGCTTTCGCGGGGGACGCGCTTTATGTAAAGCGGGAGTCAGGCAGCGTCGCGGCGCTTGGCTCTGGTCGTCGTTTGCTCTCGCGGTGCAGGAGCAGTTAAGAAAAAAAAAAAAATGGGAAAAATCGAAACGCAAACGAGCAGCTTTTTTTTACTTCTTGTTTTGTTGCTGGAGAAATTAGCATTCGCAAAAACGGCCAAATTTCTTGGAACCTTCCCCTGCTGCTATGGCCAAAAGCGAGGGGCCGCTAGGGTTGTTGTTTGTCCAGCCAGCGCAACCATTTTTGAGCGAGCGTCCGCTCCGGTTGAAAAGGTCAAACTTTGAAAAAATTAAATTTTCGGGAATCTGATGACGCGGGAATCGATCGGTTTTAGTTTGAAATCGGGGGAACGGGAAATTTGAGGAAGAAGAAACACAAACTCCGACGTCCAAGACTGATGACTGGGAAGAAGAGTCAAAAGACGCCGCCACCGTCGTTTTACTGGATTCAATTCGCGGTATGATTCAATTAACGAATCAAGCTAGCGAGTAAGCGAGCTGGTTATGTTTTTTTTCGGGGGGATGACAACTGACAGTTGTCTCTGCAATAATAACAGCAATGATGAGTGCTCTCGAGAACGAATCGAAACCGAAAAAAAAAACAGTCAGCCAGTAGTAGGCGGGTTTGATTTTAATGGACAATCGCGCGTTCGCCGCCGCCAACTTGGTCCGAAATTTTCGTTTCTGTTAAAACAAGACTTTGAATAATTAAAAGGGGCATTAATTTGATTTATTGCTCGGGCGTGGGTTCAGTTTTTTGTTCGGGTTTTTCTTCTTTGTAATTGGATACTTTTGTCCCGGACGTCTGAGATCAGTGGTCAAGCGGAGCAAAAAATGGCCGATCGTTAACCCGTTTTGAGTGAAGGTTGTAAAGGTAAACAGTAGCTGTTGGTTGTTGAGAGTGGACATTAAAATGTAGTCTTAGTGGGATAACAAATTTCAATAAATTCCCTTGCGCGAAGACGAACGAGTATTGGGATCAATCAAGTGGTGTGACACTTGATACAAGCTTTCTGACAGTAATTGGAAGAAGGTATCCTCTAAAAAGGTAAACTGTTTTTGTTTTAAATTGTTTGAAATCGTATGACAAATTATATTTCAGACTTAAAATCTCAATAGACATTTCAAAGTTCTATTGAACTCTGAAGAAAGTTCAAAATAAGAAAAATTGATTTATATCTGTAGTTCGCTCCCAATTGTTTATGTGGCAAAAATTTTTTTTTTTTTTCGAACCAATCAACTTACCTCGTGCTGTTTGGGCTTCCTGCAGCAATGACAATGCCATTGCCTGCTGCGATCGTTGCGAAATCGGTGGAAAAGCTAGAGCTTTCCAACAATTGTTGTTTGGCGACGAAATATTTCACTAAGACTGTATAACTCGTATAATTTACTATACACAACACTCACTACCAAAAGACAGATTCTTCTTCAGAGTTTAGAATAACATTTGCACTATTTTCATTTGCACTTGGTTGTTGTTTTTGGGGGTTTTGGTTTTGATTTGGTGGGGTTTCACACACTAGACTTAATCCTTGGATTAGTTTTGGCGGTTCAGATTAAGAAATAAGTTACTCCTACACCATCAACAGAGAGCAAGTTGAATAGTGTTTCAGAGTAGATTCACTATTTCCGTAACACGAGAGGAACTATGGGCCGTGCCTTGGCGGTTTTCTGAGGCGAAAGACCGTTGATTTGTTTGTTTTGTATGAGAGATTAAAATTAGTAGTAACAGTAACTGCTGCTTCGCTTTGCTTTATGATTCTTGAGTTGATTTGTGTTAAACACTGACTGACTTTTTGTTTCTAGTCACACACTACTGCTGATGCTACTGCTGCTAGGAACTTCCGATTGTTGGTTTGACTTGAGGATACAGAACACACCACGTGAGCTGCTTGCTTAGAGGCCGGAACGCAGAGAACACACGTCCGTACGCCGGGAAAATCAATACACAACTGACGATTGTCAATGGTGGCACGCGAGGTAAGTACCCATTAAAAAATCTTGGCCACTCTACTGTCTTCTTCCGTTGTTGCTGTTGCTTCTTCCTCGCAAGATCGGTAGCACCCGTCTTGAGAATTGCACTGGACTAGTACTACTGCTGCTTGCTTGCTAGCCTTGCCTGACTAATCAGATTGAGGTGTCGTGGTGGACTGGTTGATAGTCCGGTTTTGTCCCGGGTTGTCGATGAAGAAGTGGTGCGGTAACAGCGACGGCACTGACTGGACTGATGATGTCGCGTGGTTACTTACTCTCAGCTGCTGTACCGAGAGTGTGCGATTGCTGTGGGTAGTGGTGGCACGCGATGAGAGCACTCCAGAGGATCCCGCTTGAATGAAGTTACGAAATCTCGGGGCTACCGTACGTAAACATACGGCGCGCACGAAAGTGAATCCGGTTGAAAAAAGAGGTCCTGCGCTCCGGACGAAGAACGTCGTTTCACTTTCGATGGATGACGAGATGACACTGATCCTGTGCTACCTCTACCACTGCCACATGACTCTCTGCTACTTCTGCTGCTGCTGCTGCTAAACCTCTCCACTCTTTCGTCCTAGCCATCCATCCATTCGAAGCACTAACACAACCGCATCAAATCTTCAAGGCAGCAACGGGGTATCCTGCCGTCACGTTGATCCCATTTCTCTGCTGGTGTGCAAACAGCCTTTCTTCACCACACTCGAATCCTCTCTCACCGATTCCATAATCCGCTCTCTCTCGAACACCGATCTCCTTTTGCCTCCTTTCACCAAACTTCCTGAAAAAAAAAACCATCCAACTTACCTTGGTATTAGTGTTTGCTGACCTAGCACAACACTCTTGCTCCAGAAATCGAGAACCCGCTCCTGCGCGCAGCCTTTCATTCTCAAACCAACCAACCGATTTCACCCCGTTGTCCAACCATCTCGACTCTCTCTCACTCTTTTCTGCACTAACACCAACCCAAAAGAAACCCTACAAATGATCACAATCCTCTCTCGTTGCTTTCAACTCGCCGCTGCCGCCGGCAGCAGCACCACAGAAAAAAAACACCCTACACTCCAGCCAGCAACAACCCATCCCACACGCAACAGCAACAACCCGAAGAGCAGCACAACCAAACCAACCATCATCAATCAACAACATCCCTTTTGAACCCACCCGGCGGCCGAGAGCAACAGCGGCACACTCAATCCAAAACACTAACCAGAAAAAAAACAACTGAGTCAAATCACCATCAGCACCAGCAAAACGAGAGGGGAAGTTGACTCGCTCTCCGTTCCGTTCAAATGTTTCCAATCGAAGCAGTCGTCGGGGTAAAAAAAACAAGAGAGTAAGCGAAACGAAGCAACCGGGTGAAACGACTGGTTGTCTCCCTTCAACCACCGAACCGAATACGGGATGGCGCAATCCCCACCACACGGAGACGATTCCCATAGCCAAAGTGTACCCATGCCCGGGGTGACAGGTTTTCCGCTCCTTCATTTTTTACCCATTTTCATGGGGTCCTCTCCATGTCTTGAGGTTGTCGTCGAAACGATCAAAGCAACCGGGCCCCCCTCGAGCGTCGCATCGTGCTTGTTTAAACATCGACGAAGCCAGCTTTGATTGCTGCTCGATCGTTCGGTCGTATGGGGAGAATTTTTGGGGGTCAACAACTATCGTCCAACTTTAGTGGAATAAAACTTGTTTCTGTGGGTCTGTTCGACTTGCATTGTTGTGTTATCAATTTTTGACTCGCCTCCCCCTTGGGGTATGGAATGCATCAGGTTATCGCTTATGTTGTGTTTAAAGCTTGACTAATGGATGATGTAACTATGATTTCGATTCTTTGTGTTTTCCAAACACTGATAAAACACACTGACACTCCAAATATCTGATTCAATTCTTATGTTTCATTCTAGACAAAAGATTTAAACAGAAGATTTGGGTAATGAATATGGTTGGTAGGATTCTATCAGTTGTGAGATTTAAATTTTTAATAATGGTTTCAAATTTCAAGTTTGTTTTCAACAAAACTACTGAATTCAAAAGTTCCAAATTTAAAATTTATGATTGACATTTGGTTTTAATAGACATCTCAGCCTCGAATTTCAAACCGGAACTTGAAAAAAAAACCCGATTTAATACACTTAACAGTGGATTGGAGCCTTTCTAACAGAGTTTAAATTATATTTGGAAATATATAAAATAATATAGAATATACATGATAGATTCCTTCCCTCTGAATCATATAAGTATGATTTCAGATATTCAAACACGAAAAATTCCAATCTCAATATAAAAAAATGATGCCTGATACGTTTTTTTGGGGAAAAGCGAACTGGTATGTAAGGAGCTCATTTTATGTATGGAAAGAATGGTATTTAAACAGTAGAATTTCCAAGATTTATAACACGCTGAAATGGTGCCGTGGTAGCAACCAGAACTTTCACGTTGCTGGTCACGGTTCGAATCTTACTGTTTTTTTATGCTTTTTTTTTACTGAATAAGTAAAACCAACTACAATATTGATGGATAGCCGTGACGCGTGCCCTAGCATGATACCTTTTTTAGAGCTCAACCATGCATAGAGGAAAAATTCCCACAAAAGGAGGGGAAAGTAATATGACTATTAAATGATTAATCTCATTCTGTAAACTAAATCTGAAATCTTATTCTGATTCTAAAGTTTGAATTTTGAGTTACAACACTTAGTCTAATATTTGAATATAAGTTCCAATTTCAAATTCCAGGTTGATCTTTAATCCAAATTCTTAATCAGAATTCTAAATCTGAATTCTCAATCTGAATTCTGAATCTGAACTCTGAATTTGAATTCTAAATCTGTATTCTGAATCTGAATTCTGAATCTGAATTCTGAATCTGAATTCTGAATCTGAATTCTGAATCTGAATTCTGAATCTGAATTCTGAATCTGAGTTCTGAATCTGAATTCTGAATCTGAATTCTGAATCTGAATTCTGAATTCTGAATCTGAATTCTGAATCTTAATTCTGAATCTGAATTCTGAATCTGAATTCTGAATCTGAATTCTGAATCTGAATTCTGAATCTGAATTCTGAATCTGAATTCTGAATCTAAATTCTGAATCTGAATTCTGAATCTGAATTCTGAATCTGAATTCTGAATCTGAATTCTGAATCTGAATTCTGAATCTGAATTCTGAATCTGAATTCTGAATCTGAATTCTGAATCTGAATTCTGAATCTGAATTCTGAATCTGAATTCTGAATCGGAATTCTGAATCTGAATTCTGAATCTGAATTCTGAATATGAATTCTGAATCTGAATTCTGGATCTGAATTCTGAATCTGAATTCTGAATCTGAATTCTGAATCTGAATTCTGAATCTGAATTCTGAATCTGAATTCTGAATCTGAATTCTGAATCTGAATTCTGAATCTGAATTCTGAATCTGAATTCTGAATCTGAATTCTGAATCTGAATTCTGAATCTGAATTCTGAATCTGAATTCTGAATCTGAATTCTTAATCTTGTAAATCTCATTTTGATTGTTTTGCATCACACGGTTTTCAACATTGAAATTTCTTTCATCCAAATTTTTTTTTATGATTTCGGATTTTACAACTTTTAATAGTATGGTTTTACCCCTAAAAGTATGCAGCAAACTTAATTTCAGAAAAATTGTGAAAAAAAGTTTTCACAAAACAAAATCGTGTTTTCATGCGTAATGATCTTTAAGTCATCGCAAATTTATCAAAAACTGTGCAAATTGGTATTCTTGGAGAAACAATTCCAGAATTGAAAATTGATAAAGTGAGGAGAAATTTTACGGATGATGAAAAGAGCGAAAGAACATTTTTGCAAGGAAAATTTATTAACGTACACCATACTTTACCTCGCAACATCCAGCTTCATCAATTTTTAATTCTGATATTCTTTCTCCATGAATCTAAATTTTTCACCGATATGCCGAAAATAAATTTACAAAAATTCTGAATCTGAATTCTGATTCTGAATTCTGAATCTGAATTCTGATTCTGAATTCTGAATCTGAATTCTGAATCTGAATTCTGAATCTGAATTCTGAATCTGAATTCTGAATCTGAATTCTGATTCTGAATTCTGAATCTGAATTCTGAATCTGAATTCTGAATCTGAATTCTGAATCTGAATTCTGAATCTGAATTCTGAATCTGAATTCTGAATCTGAATTCTGAATCTGAATTCTGAATCTGAATTCTGAATCTGAATTCTGAATCTGAATTCTGAATCTGAATTCTGAATCTGAATTCTGAATCTGAATTCTTAATCTGAATTCTGAATCTGAATTCTGAATCTAAATTCTGAATCTGAATATGAGTTCTGAATCTGAATTTTGAATTCTGAATTTTGAATCCTGAATTCTGATTCCTAAACCTGTATCCTGAATTTGAAAACTGAATCTGAATTCTGCATCTGAAATTGAATCTAAATTATGTATGAGTATGTAGAAATGAAAAAAAAAAAACATAAATTCATTCTTCAACACGAGTAAAAAAAACGAGGGTCATAAGATCTTCATATAAATTCCCCCCCAACGCAGTTTCCTGTACGGCTCTGCATTTTGTTGACACCCGGCATGGCTTTAGACACTATAATTTCATAAATGAAATTATAATGTCTATAGGCATGGCGGACTCTGAAGGAAACGCCCATCCGCCATTTGCTGCATTGAAAAGCAAGAAGTGTAAGATATAAACACTGTTGCCGTATTTGCCCCAGCAGACTGAGAAACTGCCCAGACCACGGTGCGTCTTAGTAATGCCTTTTACCTATTTGAGTTTGAGCCGCTTTCAATCAAGCGTGCCGATGGTTTATTGGATAGCGCTTGCAACTTGGGATCTGAAGGGTTTTGGTTCAATTCTCGAGTTAATAAAAATATTATTTTTTTATTTTGATTATCTTCAATTTATAAATGATTGCTGGTGCTGCTGCTTCGAGGCGCCACTAGCAACTTTTTTTTATGCCATAATAAGTATGATATGTATTTGGTAAAGAAAACGGTTTCAACTATTTTGTTTTTTTCCCGTTTTTGAAAGGGTTGTGTAGAAAAAAAAATGCATTCTTTTGAGACTAAAATCATTTTAATTGTGCAGCCCAGTTTCGCAAAAACGTTCTAGACATTTTTAAAATGGCACATACAAATCCACGGACATCAACAGAACTCGTCGAGCTGAGTCGATAGGTACCTATAAAGGTATGTCTAAGACCCATAATTAATGATCTCTCAAATCGACCGATAACCAAACCTTTCTGTTAGAAAGGCAAAAAAACATTTTAAACCGTGATTCTATGACTTTTCGATTTTTTCTTTGAGCTCTGGAATTACTAAGAATCCTGAATAATTTTTATGGAACTTGATATCCACTAACAAATTCTTCAACTGGAATTGTAGTTTTCCGCATTTTTTGATTGAGAAAGCATACAATATTAAATTTTTTTACTTAACTTTGAAAGTCAACTTTAATAATTTTATCTTATAAATTTCCACTAAAGCCTACTAGTCTACTGTACAACCAAAATTCTTAATAACGAAGAGGTTTAACTATTCTTCTTGTCGATCGAAGCTTCAAAGTTTCTACACTTCAAAAACCTTCGTCAAAGCCTGTAGATGCTAAATGTTTCAGCAATCAATTCACAAAACCTTCTTTACGATTTTAAAAAGGACATTTGGCTGTATCTTCAAAACTACTGAACCGATTTTAATGAATTATACCATCTTGGAATTGTCTTCAAGTTCACTATTTATTTATAAGAACAAGAAAAATATTATTATAATTTTGTTGGTGCTGAAAATTGATCTGAAAGACATAATGGTAAGAAGATGTCGTTGTTGAACGAAGATCGTGACCGTCCCGGATGAAATAATGAAATTTCACTATGTCAGCTATACTTTGACTGAATAAAAGATTTATTTGAAGCAAAAAAAAGTTTAAGGTTTCCTTTGAAACCTAAAAAAAATTAAAAATCATTGATTTTCTTCTTGAAAACAATTGTTTTTTTTTAAATAGAATAAATAATTAGCTTATATTTATAAAACTGTGCTAATAAATTATTAAATTTTATGAAAATTATTAAAATATTAAAACCTTTATGTTAGAATCATCGATTATCTATTCTAAAGATGATCGTGAATATGGCATCAAATTTTGACCCATTTGGCTGCCACTCCTAGTGCATATATGATGAAATCCTAAAAATGATTTCAAAATTTCGATATGGGTACATATTTTTTTTATTTTTTTTGTAGCGGCCCACCACATTCCCCCACACCAAAAAGCTCATTAGAGCCCCCTGGTAATGGACGCTACTGTTCTCAGCACGTCTGGCAACAACAAAAAATAATAAAAAACGCGAGCAAAATTTTACTCATGCTGAGAACTGGAATGTTTAAATTTAGTGTGAAGAAATGTAATGATAATACTAAATTAAATACTACATGGATCTCAAAACAGATTTCCTTTAGAGAGATTCACCATTTGATGTTAATACTATTAAGCAAACATTTAACAAACTAAGTAATTATAATTTAAATAATTAATAAAAAAAAACAAAGAACACTCAAAAAGAAACTAAATTGCTGCAAAAATATACATAAATTTAATTATAAAAGAAGAAAACGGTCACTAATCGACGGTTTTTAACGATTCAATTTTTCTTTTAATAGCTGTATTACTTTGATTTTGAACGTGGAAAGGTTGTTGATGGTGTTTATTTCATTAGGCAAGGCATTGTACTTAGTTGGACCAATAAATGATATTCTTTTTTGACCTAAGGATGTCATGGATCGGCTTCGTTGTAGAAAATCTGACTGGCGATTGTTATGAGTACGCAATCCCGTTGTAAAATGGATGTTTTGATTGCTGAAATTCGTGTGTAGATTGTCGTAGACATATGTATATTATAGTTTGTAGATCACAAAGGTCTTTTAACGGAAGAATGTTATTTGCTCTTAAGAAGTAGAGCTGTTGGGCAGGAAAGAGCAACGGGAGTCTATAAATATTTTTCAAGCATCTATACTGGAGAGTTTGAAGTTTTTGTAAATTTGACAAGGAGGCTCTTCCCCACATCATAATAAGGTAGTTAATATGAGAGTGGATTAACGCAATGTAAAATTTCAATAAAACATGTTGAGGCACAAAATTTCTAAATTTCCATAGGATACCACATGGAGGAGAAATTTTTTTTGCTTGATATTCTGTATGACGACTCCAAGAAAGAGTTTCATCTATTTAGGTAGATTCCTAAATATTTAAAGCATTTTACTCTCTCAATATGATTTCCCATTATCGTTGGGTCAATATTCGGAAGTAATCCTTTATGGGAATAATGAAATAACATGTGTTTGGTTTTCGTATACATGAAAACATGTAACATTGTATCACCAGGCATTAAATTTAAGCTCAATTCAATGAAATTCATTTTATCGTGTTGTTTACATAAACAATCAAGTGTTTTTTTACCGCGAAATCGAACGGTCGCATTTTCGGAAAGTGCTTCTACGCATTTCGAACGAAATACCTAACCAGAATCTAATTTGGCCATCCCAAGAGTGGCTGGAGGAGCTCGTGTACCAATTCTACACCACAGCCCACTGCAACCGCCACTGTTCTGCAAAAATAGTAAAGGGTTGTCTTTAATTCTAAAATTTCAAAACTTCAACCGGTGCATGCTGGGCCGCTTCATGATCTTCATCAGGCTGTGACATCGGTAACCGGAAGAAGAAAATATTCAAAAACATTCAACACTTGCAGTTGTACATACTTGCTGATGTAGCTAGAAACGGTAAGTTTATTTGAATATTTCTCGCGTGAGCTTTCATTACGTCGGATGAAAAAAAAAATGTAAACAAAGAGTTTTATTACGAAAAAACACAAAAAATGACATAAACTAGTCGCAACTTCTTTGCATTTAAAATATTTGTAGCCTGGACAACATATTCTTTATGTGGAATACAAATTTTAAAGTTGTTTTGATAACTTTTGCACCAGTTTTCTGTGAATTCTAAAGATGTTCCTTATACGACGTAATGAAAGCTCATGGGAGATTTTTCAACAGTTTTATGCTCTACGCATCCTGAACCGAATGGCAGGAATACTTTACTTAGAACATAAAAAGAAAAGTTTTTCTCAAATGTTTTCAATAGCGTTGATTGTCAAAAATTTTAGCTTTAACACTTTACATGAATATTATTGTTTGATGTGAAAATTAATACAAAATATCATGAACTTGAGTATTGATATGTTTTAAAAAGTTTCTCCAAGATTGTAAGCGATTGTTCTGGTTACTTGACATGTAAAGTTTGAAAGTTGTAAAACTTAGCGACGAGTAATTCCTTTAAATCTCAATAAATTAAGACACACTTTAATTTGTTTGTCTGTAATTCGTTATCTGCCTCACACATTTTTACCTCTATTGATCCAGATGACCTGAAATATAACAATAATTTAAACTACAACTTATGTTTATTCTAACTATTGTGTAGAAATTGTAGAAATGTTTTTGCAAATTTTCAGTTCAGTTCTAAACAGTTTTTTTTTTTATAAAATGTATTGCAGTGCTCTTAGTGCTCTTTAACAAATATTTTCAAGACTTCCGTGTTTGAAGCGTTGTTCAATTCAATTCCTTTTTTTTATAAACTATTTTTTTTAAGAGCTTAAATTTTTTTTCAGGTGTATGTTCAACATAAACACTCCACGTGGTTATTTGAAAGAGTCAGTATCTGAAGCCAAGCCCTCTTTTGAAAAAAAAAAAATAAAGAGATAAGACCAAGGGGCTGAAAGAGAAGGAAATTTCCGAACTGACATTTCAGTACCGCACTGACGTTTTGGTACCAAAATGCCATTGAAATCAAAGGGGAACTGACGTTGTGGTTCCAAAAAGTCGGTACGGTCCGTTTGTATGTGATTTGACAGTTGCTTCAGTCCTTTGGATAAGACTCGGACTGGGCCAGAAACTGATCAAACGGAAATTGATGCAAACAAACCTAAGAAAAGTCGTAATCGGGCTGCCAAAAACTCTCTTGATGATAGCAAAAAATCAAACCTAGATATGAAGAATAGAGTGTCCATTTCCCGGCTGTTTTAGCGTTCCCGGGAATCGGGAAATCTGATGTTCCTTTTCCCGGAATCCCGGGAAAAATTGAAAATGAAGATTTCAACATGATGATCTTATCCATCTACTGCGTAGGAATCCTTATCAATATGGTATTTTTGAAATTTAAGGAAGTAGCATTGGAAAACATTCCAAACATTTTCAATGCCTTAAAAATTCAGTAAGCAAACTCAAGACCCAAAAACAGAATGCTTAAACCGAGAAACTGGCCTGATTCTAGCTGCAAAAATATGAAATAATTGAAAAAGATTTTTCATTATCGATAGAAGTTAGTTAACTAAAGACTTCAGGTTATTCATCAAATATCGTAAATTTTCAAATAACTATCCATTTGTTTCACATTATGTCATTTCTTTGCCGATGATTTTGCTACTGTTAAGCAACAGTTTCCGAAACGGAAGTTCTGAATGATGAGTGTTGCAAAATTTATATTCTTTCCGTAGCGTTTCATTATTGAAATTGTTTGATTTTTTGGATTCTTTGTCGTTTTTTACTTTTACACTAAGTTTTTTTTTAAAATAAAATTCAATGTAATAACCAAATTTAAGAAAAAAAAATTTGTGACTGAGCCATCAAGTTATAACTATCATTTTCCTTGCTCAATCCGACCCATTTTTTTTTTATCTAGATCGTGTAAATTTTTAGTAATTTAGCACTATTTATTGGCTTCGGGAATTCCCGGGATTTTTTAAGCGTTTCCCGGGATTCGGGAATTTCCGAATTTTTCAAATTCCGACACTCTAATTAAGAAAACTAATACACCTAAATAAAAAGAAATGTTTCGATTGATTCGATTCCGGATAAATTTTTTGAAACTACTTTTACGCAAGAACTAACAGACAAAATATCTTTTTCATCATTAAAAAGATCCCTTTAATTTAATCCAAACCAATGTAAAGGGTAAAGTGCGAGATTGAGATCAAATTAAATAAAAATAACAATAATACTTAAAAATCAATATTTTAACACCATTTTCATTGTTTTTCAAAAAAAAAACATTCCATTTTTTAAAGGATTTCTCTTTGAAGGGCTCGTCTATTCATTTGGTTTTTTTTAATATTTTCATGACAATGCATCGTATTAAGACAGTAATGTACACAAAGGTACAGAGGACGAATGACTGCGATGGTTAAAATCCTCTCAAATTATAGAAAATAAGAATAAGTACGCAAAGCTTTTATTTTTGCATAGCTTGCAAGTTTGTATTCGAGGACTTCGTCATTGGGTCTATTATATTTACGTATTACAACAGAAAATTCGATCGCTGTATGAAACTTTTAATTTTTCCACAATGAATTCAATTTTTCCACAATGAATTCAAATTTGGTCACACAGATATCTGCAAGAATATTCGTCAAAAGAAGATCTAAATTTATTATTTTTTTCGATATTTTTACGTTATTGACCTGGCTTAGGCCAAACTTGGCAATTTTGTCAAATATATAATGAAATGCACAGTGGGGATTCCTGATAAAAAGTACCTATTCCTGTGATGATCGCCTAAAATATACTTCTGTTCTGGAAAACTATCATTTTGTATGCAAAAAAATACGAGGAGTTTGTAGCAATCTACTTTGCAACAAAAATTGGTATTTATTTATGTAAAAATGTCGGCAGAATCGATTGGTGCACTCCTATTTTTGGTAGTAAAATACCAAATGAAGCTTTTTTTGAATCTTCTTATTCCCTAAACTTCAGAATATTTTTTACAGAAATGCAGTCAAACAAAGTGTAATCCAACAATTTACCATCATGAATAATCATTTTTGGTAGATTTTTTCAACCTCAAGCTGATCGTGTCGCTTTTTTTGCACTAGAACGAATGGAAACGGCTAAATATTCCCAACTTCCTTTAGCTTTTTTTTAACTTGTGCGTAAATTTCACTGTTGCAATCGAGCAATTCATATACCAAATGCAAAAATCAAATGATTTAGTGTAAAATTTGTCCCTAAATTGAGTGGAGTATACCGCTTAGGACGAGGAAAGCCTCAATCACCTCAACTTCCCCTAAAATCAGGCGATATATACCAAAAAATAGTAGTAACAATTGAGAATGCATTAGAAAATGTACAAAAATGATTGAATCAGATTCAGCATTCAGTTTACGACAAAGGTCTCATTTCCTTCAATTCCCCCTAAATTTATTCGTAAGTTCATGCAATATAATTTAAAATACCCAAATAAGAAAGCATTAGCAAAGGTTAAACAAAATTTAATCAGTTGTAACGCTTACTGTTCAATCTAATTATAAGCATAATTCAGAACTCAGTTAATGAGAGCAATCCCAACTGTCCCAATTTACCCTAAAATCATGCGATATACTTAGAAAAAACTTTGTAACAATTGAGAAAGCATCAGAAAACGCACAAAACTAATTGAATCATGCATCTAACTAATTGTTGAATAGAACCCAGTACACCACTAAGAGTTTAAGTGATGAAGAAAGCCTTAATTTTCTCTTGTTTCTCTAAATTCATACGATATGTTCGAAAAATCATTGTAAAAAACGAAAATGCAGAAAAATTGTGCATTTGCATGGAATCCGTTTTACGCTCAGTTGATGAGATAAGCCTCAACCATCCCAATTTCTCCTAAATTATGCAATTTCCTGAAAAAATCATTCTTGCAAAAGAAAATGCAAAAGAACAGCCGTTGTTTAAATAATCAAATAGCCACATTTGAACTCGTAAATGATATTTTTTACGGTCGCCATTGAAAAAGCTTTATTTATTTTTACTCCCACGAGATTTTTCTCCATAAACTAGTCAAATACTAAAAATAAGGTAGAAATGTATATGTTTTGAAATCAAATTTGAATATTTCAGTTTTTTTCCATCACAACTTTACTGAATCATTACTCCATTTGCAGTAGGAAATAAAACTGAAGCAATAAAACTAGTCTAAACAAATTACCGAATTGCTCTTCTTCCTTTCAGTTTCAAAACTACCGTACTTTATTTGCCTTGTGGACCCCCGAATGCAAAACAGAAAACTGACCAATATCTAGCCTAGTGATTTTTCGAAACTGCCGAGAGTAGGTGAGTGAGGTCGTAAAAATGGGTTGGCGGATCAATAATTTAAACCGAAAACAAACAGTGCGGGCAACAGCCTGTTTTGCTCCGAAAACTTCAACTCCGGGGCAACGCCTCCGGTTTTGCGTCCCGAAAATACTGAAATGATTACAAACTAAAACAAACCGGGGCCGGGGACAAAAGACGAATTAGGATCCATCGAGAGGGCTGACCTGTCCATCCGCCCATTCGAGCCAAATAGGAAAAGGAAATTTGCCTACCCGGGATTCTTGCATACTCTTACTTACATTTTTTGCTGTTTTTTTTTTTCTTGGTCCGAGTTTGTTTTTCCCGAAATTCCCCGGAATAAGGCCACGCACAGCCCAGCCAAAAAGGCCGATTTCGGGCTGGAGGATGTGTAATTAAGGTAAACAAGTCGTAAACGTAGCCAAAATTTAAAGGTGATTTTTATTTTATTGTTTTTTGTGTCGTTCGCCTTTTCCTGGGACATTCACTGACAGAGGACACTTTTTCGGACCATTGGACACACGGGATGTTTTCTCCGTTCATGTGAAAGGAAATATTGTTTCGATCCCACTGGCTGAATTTGAGGTCCGAATTGCGAGCGCTCTCGTTTTACCTTGTTTGAAAAGGAAAGTCTTGTTTGATCCGGTTCTCTCAGGTGTTGCGTGTGTCCTCAAGGAAATTTCATTCCTCATATCTCAACCATAATAATAAGCTCGTTTAGTTCGCTGATGAACGACTTATCATTTGAAATAATGAAAAAAGGACAGAACTTAAGCCAAAAAGTTATCCAAACAAGAAGAGGATGCCCTGTAATTTGTTTTTTTTCTTCAATGGCGACCGTTAAAAACTATTTTCAAGAATTAAAAATCTCGAAAAAAGAATTGTAATGAATTAGCGAGCAGTGAAACCAGAAACTTTCCAAAAATTTGTAGTATACCTCAGTAAATGACGACCGTCAAAATAGCTTCTGCGAGTTCAAACGAGGTCCCTTAAATGAGAGCCATCAAAATCATAACTTCACTCGCGGGTGGTCAATAATAATTTAGTCATCGTTTCTGGCATTCATCAATGTGAACAACTTCATTCATCTCGTTTGACACTCCAAAAGGCCATTGATGGACACAGCGTTGTTCAACAATCTGTGACAAATTGTTCCCATGTTCGCTTATCCATCTGAAGCTGTAGAGAATTTTCCCTTGGGAGAGAGTTTGATTCAGCAAAATCCTTTCATGACAAAACTCTTGAGCTTGCCAAAAAAGGGCCCATTCGCATAACAGTCACAGTTTGACACTTTCAGTGTTATTTTTTGTCCGATTCATTTCGATCATCGATGGCATCACATTATGAATATCGTCGATTGAGAAAGTGGGAGGAAAAAATCGGAAAAATTTCGCCCAAACAAAAATGCACGCGCACGGTGACAAGCAAATTAGATTCACCTATCTGTCCGGTTTTTAACCATCCCAAAAAAAAAATCGGTCACTTGAGGACTAAAGGACTTGAAAGAAACTCTTTTAGAAAGTCCTTTTCAATCTTCAATCTCTCCGGATAAATTTAGGCTTTTTTGACTGAACCAATGTTTGAAGAAAAAAAACCTCAGTCTCGATCTTCAGAATGGTGATTTCGAATTGGTTCAGAGTCACAGACACTTCCACTGGAAATAGCAAACGCAGCAAGCCGGGGGTAATAAATCATATTTTTTAACACGCTTGCTGTGATTTTTGGTCTGGTCCTTCGAACCGGATTCAAAGAGCAGCATCAATAGGGTTATCGATTCTTTATTTCTTCACTTATCTTTATTCGAACTTTGACTCAAGTCTTCAAGAGCCTAGAGCTGGAAAGGTTCAAATTCTTTAAGTTAAAATACTCAAATTGTGAACACTTCTTAAAAAAAGGAAACTCCTGCAACCGTATCATCAAAGATGCATGCATCATTCACAGTCGTCGTATGTCTATTATCATCAGATTCGAGTCGAGTATCCTCGGAGAAATAGGTCTTGGAGACCGGGGGCAATCAGTTTTCCGCACCACGAAAAGCGAAGCCTGCCGGCGATGATAATCACTTTTCCGATGTGGTACGTTTCAACAGTTTTTTTGCACCAGGTTACGGAGTTTCCTTACTTTTTTCGGACTTCCACCCCCTCCTCTTGTTGGTATTTTTTTTTCTAGGGTACTTGTGCTGTGGAAGTTTTTTTTTTGCGTATTCCATGTGTGGTCGCATGCGTTTCTCTACACACGTAAGTGTGTGACATGTCCCTTTCTCTGGATGGTGCGAATACGAATCGATTTGTTTGGAGTACATTCCTGGTTTATCATCATGTGTCATCGTTCAGGGGACAGGCTCGAATTGGCTGAAATATGTAATGTGGTAGAAAAAAAATCTGAGATACTGATTTTGGCACTTGAATTAATGGTATTGCTCCAAAGCCTCTCGGATTTTTGGAAGTCGTCTTGGCTTCTTGCAATTTCGTAAAGATAAATTAACAGCAAAATATGTTCGACAGCGAGGAAAATTCGACCTTTGCTCGAGAAATGAGGATGTTCTCTTTCAAAGGGTCTTTAAATGTGTGAATTGGTATTGAAAATTAACAAAATTTGGATTCATTTTCTCGAGTTTTAAAAACCTTCTTCCTTAATTTCACAATCAAATATTGAATATTTGAACTTAATAATGTCGTCATAAAATAGTTTTCTGGTTTGCACCAATCCGAGATTGGACAATTTAAAAAGTACAAGTTTTTGTTGAAAAATCTTATATAACTAATGAACGCCTCCAGATACAAGTTTGCTCTCTGAGAGAAAAATGTGCTGATATTATTTTCATGAAAATGCTCAGAAAACATATTTCTTGTATGAGGTCATTCACAAAAGTAAGAGCAAAAATATTGGTATTTTCGACACACCCTAACATTTCAACAAAAAAAATCATAACTTTCTTACAAATCGTCATATGTATGTGATGACTTGAGCAATATTGCCTCAAAACCTTGTCATCAGAAGAGTATTCTTCTCGCATGAGACTCTGACAAAAGTAAAGATCGACTCACCTGAGGCTTCACCTTACCAAGTGATTACTAGTCGACCAGGTTCGCGTTCAGCTTTCTTACGATTTTCCACCCGATCTCATCCAGGCCCAGGTACAGGAATCAAAGTTTCACAAAATAAATAAATAAAAATGAAAGAGTGTTTAGCTTTTCAAAATGAGAATTCAGTCATTGTGTTTTTCATGCTTTATTTATAACTTACCCTAACTACTTATAAACTAATTGATTATTAAAAAAAAATTCAACTTAAAACTATTAATGTGTGTGTGTGTAAGTGTTTGTGTCTTAAAAATAGTGTATCCCGCGATGTCCGCCATCTTCTCTAGCATGCACATGCAATTGAAGCCAAAACCCATTTGGCTTGGGTAGGCTCATGGCGCCATTGTGCTAGAGAAGCCACTCCAGATAATTATGCGACAATCAATTTTAGCTCAGGAACAAATAGGTCTGCAGAGGACCAAAGGGTGGATTTAGTATGAAGTCTTCACAATTTATGATTAGCCTTACCGATCTCTCATCTCCACCTCAAATTACTTAGTCCCGCATCGTTGAATTTACCAGGCCAGAAATAACAATAGAGACAAAAGATATCTCGGTTTTAACGCTGGCGACTTCCTGTGTAAACGCGAGACTTTAGGATGGAGATTTGCTAATCATAGAGATGTTTTAATTTACCTCAACGATCGAATTTACAGCATGCATTAAACGCGCGAATTCTAAGTGTCAGCCTCAAAGCTGCATTACCGGTCAGGCACTTGTAATAACTTATTGGATACTATCTTCAGAACACCGTATATCACCGTATCAAATAAAGCGGAATCACGGTTGTAGTTATATCGTACACGATAGCACAGCCTGTTTGACGGTTAACCGATAACTGATAGTGATGCATGGTCTCGAGCGTGGTTGTTCGCTCGATCAAAAGCTGTATCAGTTCGATCGGAGTTCTAAACGACGCTGGCGCGTCATTATCGAGTTTCTAACGACGCCGACGCCTCATGGTTAAGATCTGCTTGGGCACTCATCAGTACAACGTGATCAAGTACCTACGTTGATCAACTCAATGCCAAGCTAGGGCGGGAATATTGATCCTCTGCTGTGTGATGTACACAATAGGTAGACCGATCAGTTTTGTCGAAATAATAATGAGATCTCGTTTTGAGTGGCTTCTGGATGCGATGTTTTTTTTTGTTAGCTACATGATGTGTTATGAGTGTTTTAAGTGTTGTGAGAGGTGTGCACATACAAGTTTCCACAACTATGATGCCCTTCTCTGGCTGGAGGGATAATAAACAATTCCAAGGCAACGAATCTACAACCGCAGTCGATCGTTACCACTTGGTAGGTTACAACCTGTTGGCTACAGCTTTGTACAAGACAAGACAATTTGGAAAATGTTTTTATGTGTAAATTATGCAATAATGACACTACCTTATATTTGATTTAAGGTTATTAAAGCGCCTGGTTTGATGAGCATTTTCGCTGAAGACACTATTTGTTTATCTTTCATTGAATATTGAATTTTGTGTAATGTTTTCAGTCGCAGTTTTCCATACAAAGGATGACTGAAAATCGGTTAGCGTGTAGAACTCCGACAGATTTTACACTGATTTGACACGTCGCACAAATGTCGCAGTCATGAGTGCGCAGTCCAATCTAGTGCACTGCGTATAATAATATCTTCGTAATTAAATTTGTCACGATAAAGTTTCGTCCTGAACCACTGTTCATTGGTGGCTCACCTCTAGGGAGTGCCGTGCCTTCGAATGCAATCCGTAAAAATGGATTTACCACCTGGGTGATCAACAAATCAAAAAAGGAGTGTGATTCCTTGTGATTGCAGCTGTGATTCTACCGAGTGAATGTCGTGGGAAAAGCGGTACATCACTAGAATACTTTGGAAAAGAGATGCTCTCGTTGCCCGAGGAGTTACTGAAGTCAGAGTGAGCCCAGGAGAAGCGACACTCGATCGGCACACGGCAGGCAGAATACTTACTCGATCTTGCGTCATGGCGTAAATATGGGTGTCCATGGGATAAAGCTTCAGAGCTGTTCTGGACTGCGAGGATTGTGCTCTTGTAGCAAATTCAGAAACGTGATCGCTTACCGAACCTTAATTTGAAATTCTCAAAGTCACCCGATAGTTTCAACTGACCAACCATTCATAGGTTCTGTGGTCCGGAATTTTTCCCCCGAATTCACACGATTCATGGTCTGAGCTTTGGGTCGAAAGAGCTCCAGGACAACTCTATGTTAGGCACGCGTAAGGATAACCTTGAGTATCATGTTGGTTTCCACATCTGCGGGTGATGGATGAATTCCTGGAATTGAAGCGAGTATTAAAAACTTGTTCTGAAACGAAACTGAAATCGATACAGGCTTATGGACATATCAAGAACTTGAGATTTTCTTTAAGAATAATGTCACCAAACTGTCAACAAAGAAGCCCAGAATGTTTCTAAGGACAGCAGGCCATGGAAATTCTTACACCCAAGGTTATAAAAAGGTAAACAAAAGACAAGATAGTTCTAAAAGTAACCGAGTCAAATCACAAGTAAGCATGAAGTCATCTTTTTGTGAAAGTACACTCGCATAGTTTGTACGACTACAATTTGTCTTTCGACGTTGTGCGAACCGAATGTATGCCGAATGGTGGCTTCGTCAGCTAAAGACTTCCGCGTAGAAAGAATATTTAAACAAACACTGCGTAAAATCGTCGCGATAGCTGAACTTCAGAGGTCACCTACTTGTCAATTCTCTGTCAGTACTTTGAAATTGTTGGCGGTTCCTATGTAATAAGATTCTTCTAACGTGATTGGCGTTCTCGTCATAGTAGGCCAGCTTTAGATCTGTCGCAACATATCTACATTTTCTGTCTTCACAATCATCGTCTCATTTATCTCTTGGATTTCATCTGGTAGCTTTTTGAGGACTTCTCGCTGACTTTCTCTATCTTATTGCTGAGATGTTGTATCTTTCTGGCTTTTTTGAGGACCATGGGCCTGTGCCACATTCATATCGGTCGACTTGGCTTCTCTGAGTTTTCATTCGTTCAATGACGAATTCACTCAGAATCTGAACATTGTTTGCTGTTTTCGCTACCATCGGAAGTTGTTCTTTGCTAGTATCAGACTCATACCTAATTTCTCCTTACCTATCTAATACCTTCTGGGCTGGGGTGCGAGTAACCTAAGCGGAGATCGGGTACCCAACCCCGGTGGATGCTTTGGTCGCATGCAGACTGAGAAGGTGGCCGCACGCGTCTGTTCCCCATGTCAGGGGCGGCGTGCAACAACAACCGAGCGTCTGTTCTCCAGGTCAGGGGCGGCTCAAACAGCGTCTGTCTTGCAGCAAGCGGCTGAATTTATGAAATGCGGCTCCCGCCAGCTAAGTCCAAGATGGCAGCCCCATCGCGGGATAGGGACTTTAGGCTAACAACCTACTGCTCCTGATATCTTGTATTGTTACAGAAACTGAGAGAAGAAATAACCGATTTGGAACTTTGGCAACGACTTTTAGCATGAAAACACGGACTAGAATTGGAACTTGGAATGTTTTGACCCTTGCCCAGCCAGGAAAGCTGGCTCAACTTGCTAGAGAAGCTAGCCGCCTCAAGCTAGAGATATTGGGACTGAGCGAAGTCCGTTGGCCTAACACTGGAGAACACAAGACACAGTCCGGGCAAGTACTGCTTTACTCTGGCATACGAGGAGAACATGCTACTCGGGAACGAGGAGTTGGTTTCCTGTTAAGCTCGCAGGCCCATGCGGCCCTCATAAGATGGGAACCGATAAACGAAAGAATAATCGTAGCCAGATTCAGAACACGGGTTAGAAACCTTACAATGGTCCAGTGTTATGCGCCAACTGACGTTGCCGATTTGCAGGAGAAAGAGCAGTTTTACAGTCAATTGAACAGCGTGGTTGAGAGAATTCCGAAGGGTGACATTCAAATCCACTTAGGCGACTTCAACGCAAAGGTTGGCTCCGATAATCAGGACCTTGAGCGCATCATGGGGCGCCATGGCCTAGGACAGATGAGCGAAAACGGAGAGCTGTTTGTAGAATTTTGTGGCAACAACAACATGGTGATCGGTGGATCGCTCTTCCCCCATCGACCAGCACATAAGGTCACTTGGGTATCCCGAGATGGCCGAACAGAAAATCAAATTGACCACATCTGCATCAGCCGAAAATGGAGAAGGAGCCTTCTTGATGTCCGCAACAAGCGAAGCGCAGACATTGCATCTGACCATCACCTCGTCCTTGGCGAGATACGACTGAGAGTTGCGCGTGTCCAACGGCGCGAGGAGAAGGTCGGGTGTCGATACGACGTCCGCCGGTTGGAGAATCCAGAGGTGAAAAGGGCATACGTTGAACAGCTAGAATCCCGAGCCTCGGAGCTGCCGACAGACGGAACAGTCGAAGAACAGTGGTGTGGAATCAAGAATGCCTTTATCACGACGAGCCATGGTACTCTCGGTAAAGTTTGTGGAAGACGATGTGAATGGATGTCGGATGAAACCTGGAGGATGATCGATGATCGGAGAAAGGCGAAAGTCGGAATTGAGCAGGCATGTACCGGGTCAGCCAAAACAGCCGCCCGCTTACGATATGCGGAGCTGGAAAAGGCAGTTAAACGAGCTTGTAGACGAGACAAGAGAGCCTGGACAAACTCCCTAGCCGAAGAGGGAGAAAGAGCCGCCGCCATTGGAGATATCCGATTATTATATGATATTTCTCGCCGCCTTAGTGGTGCAAGGACTAATGCAAGAATGCCGCTGAAAAACCGAGCAGGTCAGCTGCTGACAGATCGAACAGATCAGCTCAAGCGTTGGACTGAGCATTTTGATCAACTTTTCCGAGTTACAAATAGCAATGGCCAACAGAACCCGCAGCTCGAGGCGCCCACAGTGAGTCGCATTAATGGCGTCAACTCGGAAGCGCCCTCGCTGGCTGAAATAGAAGCGGCAATCAAGAACATGAAATCCAACAAAGCGCCTGGAATCGATTGCATTCCTGCTGAAATGCTCAAAGCCGACCCTGCCTTGTCAGCACAAATGTTGCACCGTCTTTTCGCTGACATTTGGGATACTGCAACATTCCCGGCCGACTGGATGCAGGGTATCCTCGTAAAGGTCCCAAAGAAAGGAGACCTAACAGAGTGCGGTAACTGGCGTGGCATAACTTTGATCTGTACAACCCTCAAAGTACTCTGCAAAGTGATCCTGAACAGGATCCAGGAGAAAATCGACGCTACACTCCGACGGCAACAAGCTGGATTCCGATCCGGACGATCATGTGTGGACCACATCACAACGCTACGAATAATACTGGAACAAATCAACGAATTCCAGGACTCTCTTCTGCTGGTGTTCGTTGATTTCGAAAAAGCATTTGACCGACTGAACCACGAAAACATCTGGGCTGCTCTTAGACGAAGAGGGGTCCCAGAGAAACTAGTCCATCTCATCGAAGCACAGTACGAGGCATTTTCGTGCAAGGTCTTGCACGACGGTGTCTTGTCCGAACCAATCCCGGTAACTGCTGGAGTGAGACAAGGATGTATTTTATCACCGCTACTTTTTCTCATCGTAATGGATGAGATCTTGACTGGATCGATTGACTGTAGACCAAACCGAGGATTGCCGTGGAATCCTTCAACCATGGAGCAACTGAACGACCTTGACCTGGCAGACGATATTGTTTTGCTCGCCCAAACACAACAAGACATGCAGAGCAAACTCGATGACCTCACCGAAAGCTCCAAGGCAGCAGGTCTCAAAATCAATGTCGGAAAGACCAAGTCGATGGAAATCAATACAGGAAATCGTTCCAATTTCGTGGTAGCTGGACAACAGGTTGAGACAGTGGAGTGCTTCCAGTATCTTGGTAGCCAGATTACGCCTGATGGTGGTACCAAGAAGGACATCGAAACCCGGATCAGAAAAGCCCGATTTGCGTTTGCGAGTCTCCGAAACATCTGGCGGTCACGCCAGATCTCTCTACGAACTAAGATCCGAATCTTCAACTCAAACGTCAAATCCGTATTGCTGTACGGGTGTGAGACTTGGTGCACATATGCGGTGACGACGCGAAAACTGCAAGTTTTTGTGAATCGCTGCCTGCGGAACATCATCCGCGCTTGGTGGCCTGGCAACTGGATCTCAAACGTTGAACTTCATCGCCGGTGTCATCAAAAGGCGCTAAAAATCGAGATTCGAGAACGTAAGTGGAGATGGATTGGGCACACGCTGCGAAGAGATGAAAACGAGATTTGCAGAGAGGCGCTTGACTGGAATCCAGATGGGCATCGAAGAAGAGGCAGGCCCAAAAGCTCGTGGCGGCGAAGTCTAGCCGCTGAAATCCGCACAGTTGACGATAACCTTGGCTGGCAGCAAGTGAAGACGCTGGCTCCGGATCGCCAGCAGTGGAGATCTTTTATCTCAGCCCTATGCGCCGGTCAATCGGCGCTGGACCCTTAGGTAGGTAGGTATCTAATACCTTCCACGCTGGTTTTTCGGTGTATTTGTTTCGGTTGTATGTCCGTCAGGGCCCAGACAGATGTTAGACCGTACTGGTTATCAGGCCGAAGTATTTTCGGCCGAATAGGACTATAGACCGAATGGGAAATATTTGGCTGAGGGTTTTTGGCCGAAGGTTTGTTAGGTGGATTGGTTATCAGGCTGATTGGACGCAAGGCCGAAAGAATGTTAAACCGAATGATTGTTAGTTGGTCGAATGACGAAAGAGTTTTTTTTCATTGATTGTAAACCCAGGTGGTAAATTCTTTTTACGGATCTTATCCCAAGGCACTGCGAGCCACTGCGTCCCCCCTCTCTCAGTTTGCTGCTTCAGTTCATGGCTGCAGTTGGGCGCCTCGTGATACAATGTTGTTACAAGTAACATTGTACCCCCTTTGCCATAAAGACAACCTGGTACGACTAACTTTTATTCCCATCTTGAACTGCTTAACACACTATCCTTTTATAGTAGGAGGTCTATTCCGGCTAATGCGCTCCTAGGCAAAACTCGTTTCGGACCCACTTATCAGTATATCCTTTATTTCAACACGATCGATGCACGACCTATTCTCTAATGAGATTTCAACTCATCATCTACATCTAATCGTTTTGAAAGAGGTCCACATTTTTGCGTATCTGGTCCAGAAAGTTGAGAAAAACAAATCGAGTTGTCAACGATACTTTCTCTGATCGCACACACGGGTGAAAGACCTACCGAGCTCAGACTCCTCCGACACCTTTGTCTGCGTCTGAGACCACTTGCGTCTGATACCTTTTTCCTCTAGTGTCGAATGAAGTCACCACTTTGCGCAACCACTAGATTTGCGGATCGGAGTCGAATACGCAATTCGGGTGCATCAATTCCTGATACACGTGTTGAACCTTGACACATTTGGCACTACATTGGTCTTCGTCTGACATCTCTTGTGTTTGACCCATCTCCAAATGTTGACCTGTAGGAAGTCACCTCTTTGTGAAACTACTCATTTAACAAAGCGGGTTTCAGAGTTTGGGAACATGACCCCCCGAACGCGTGTCTGACCCTCACAACTGACAACTTTGTACTGGTATCTGGTATCTAGGAGCACCACTTCTTCCGCGCAGATAAAAAGAATCTGTAGACGGCCTCTAGTGGATTTACCAGCTCAGAGCTCAACAACAGGATCTTTTTTACTAGTTGATCCCTTAGGTGGTAAATCCTTTTAACGGTTTGCATTCCAAGGCACGGGCAAGGAACTGCGACTCCCCAGAATGCTATCGTGGTTACAATTTTGTCGACTGTAGATACTATGTATCTCTACGCCATATAGTCCACCTGGGGCCACTGGTCATATTTTCCATCCGGACCAGCAACTTTTACGCTCATCGGCTTACTCGGTTTCAAGTCAAAACTCCAGCATAAATACCCTGCCTCTTGTTACAATTTAAGACTAAGAACCTTTCCTCTGACGACTCGATGACCGGCCTTTACTCGTAACTCGAGGCTCGCTCGGTTACCACGACTATCGTGCGCTCCGCCTTTGTTGAAGTCCACTGCTAGAGACCAATGACCTCTCCTCTAACGACTTGAGGTCTTTGACCCGCTTGGGTTGGCTCGAGACCCTCTTTTTTTGCCCATCCGTGTACCGATGAGGGCAGCTTATCCTGGGCACGCACCTGTTACAGCACATACTCGGAACTTTGCGAAACTACTCAAGTGATTCCCGAAGACGTCATCCTATACCGACTCGAGTGACTCACCCGCTGATGACGTGAAGTCACTCTACCCGAGAGTATTTCGCAGGGGGCGCGTTCTACTCGGATACGTTGCGACGGCAACGGTGGAGATATCAAATACACGTACGCGACGTACATCCATGTTTCCGATCCATCCAAAATCCAAAGTTAGAGATCAAGCGACAACAACAGGGTATTTTTAATTAGTTGATTACTCAGGTGGTAAATCTCGGTTTACGGATTGTGTTTCAAGGTACGGCGAGTCACCGCGTCCCCCCAGTTTGCTACTACTGGGTGCAATGGGAAGACTCATGATATACTCCGTATATACATCCTACTACCTGAACTTCACCTGGAGCCACAGACCTAGTTCCCCCATTGAACTGTCTGACACCCTATGCTTCAATAGTGGGAGGTCGCGCTAGTGCGTTCCAAGGCAATACTCATAAACGAGACCACTTTCAGCAAAACCTCTCATCCTAACGACTCGACGTCTGAACTCTTCTCTAACGACTTGAGAACCGACATCATTTGCAATGACTCGAGATTCCAACATAAACCGCTACTCTTTGCGATTCAAGGCCTGATCTCTCCTCTAACGACTCGACCGTGGTTGACATACACATACCTCTCCTCTGCACGACTCAAGGCCCGATCTTTGCTCTAGTGACTCGAGATCTGACCTCTCCTCTAAATGAATCGATGTAACCACTTATACTTCTCCTCTTGTTTATTAAAGGCCTGATCTCTCCTTATGTGACTCGAGACCCGACCTCTTATCGTAAAGATTATTTAGGGGTGGACCACACAAACCTCTCCTCCTGAAGACTCGAAACCTGACCTCTCTTAAACGACTCGAAGTCCGACTTCTTACCTCTAGGACCTCGAGTCCACTACCTTTATGCCCGTCGTGTGCCGATCGAGAGCAGCTTATCCTAGACTCGAGTGTGTCACAGCACACGCACGGGACTTAACGCAACTACTCGGATGATTCCCAACGAAGACTGACTACTGACTTCTGAGATAATCCGAAAGTAGAGTATTCTACGCATAATCGCAGCGTATCCCTCCGTCGATGAGGTCAGCTTACTTCGATAGTTGTCCGATCTTCTTGAATCCCCTTGGTTGGCAACCCTAGAATTTGCGGCCCGCGGCGTTTTTTGCCCGTCGTGTTCGGGATCTTGAACGACATCCTACACCGACTCGAGAGGTTCGCCCAGCACCGAGAACCTTTCTAGTCGTGGGGTTCCACCGACATTGGATTAAACCCTTCCTACGAGATCCGCTACGAGAAAGGTATAGTCTTATCACCACAGTTTCCCCTGCATGAAGTGGCACTACTTGGATACTCCCCGACGGTGAGGGTATCATACACACGTTTGCGGCGCATTCATGACCTCCACAAGGCAGAAGATGATGATATATTTGTAGCTTCGATCAAGGGACCGGACGCACACTACTCAGATTCTCCCCGACGATGTAGTCATCCTTCACCGTTTGCGAACTGCCGTTGATTCGGCTCCTCTGCTGGGCAGTCACGATCTGGGTGAACTCACCGCTGACCGCATGCCATGTGTTGGAGTTCGTACTCATCCTCTGCTCTACGTTAGCTATTGTCGTGTCGGGCCTACAGACGGCAAGGATGTTGGTACGTACCGCCGTAAACCTCGGACAGGCAAACACCACGTGTTCGGGTGTTTCCTCTTCGTCCCCACAATCTGGGCAATATGACGAAGCGACATGTCCAAATCGGTAGTGATTCTTCATGAAGCATCCATGTCCAGTTAGGAATTACGTCCACTTTACCGTGTACTCTTCATCTCGCTGAGCTGTCCCACAGCTGCTGCCAGTTTGACATCGAGTTCTCATTGGCGAAATCTCGTACGCTGGGCGTTTCTTTACTATCGTTACAACAAATATCCCCCTCTACGCAGGTGGCTTTGGACGAGATGGTCCGGTATCCCATGACTACGTGCGGGTTCATCAGCCTGGACACTGCTAAGTCTCTGCAAGTTACATTGTCTTCCCAGGGCCTGCCATCAGGCCGCCGCTCCGTACCACAAGATTGACGTGGTCACGATTGACAGTATCCTCTTCTTAATACTGCGGATTGCCGATGAGTTCGACATCATCCGTGTGAGTGTGGCCGTGGCCATAGCCGCTCTCTTACACACGTTATAGACATGACTCATGAGCTGAGACTGTCGCCGATCATCACCCTTAGGTTGTTAATTGCGCGTTTGGACACTTTATCACACAGTCCAACTGCAATGGTACTTTTTTGGGGTGAGATCAGGTTGGTGATCAGCGCCTTTTCAGATTTTTAATGGGCTAGCCGCAGGCACTTGAAATGCATCCAGCTTTCCACTACTGTCGAGGAGCCTATAGCCAAGAGAACTACATCATCCGCATATCCTACGAAATCAGCTCCCGATGGGAGGCTCATTCGTTAGAGCTAGTCTTATATGATATTCCACAGGACCGGACCAAGTATTGACCCCTGTGGCACACCCACCGAAACATCTAGTGTCCATATGCCCTTTTATTAGTCGAGATCACCCAGGTGTAAATCCTTCTTATGGATTGCGCTCCAAGGCGCGGCGAGCCACCGCGTCTCCTCAGTTTGCTTCTCTGCGTCCATGGGTGCAATTGGTGACTCATGATACTATGTACCCCTACACCATAAAGTCCACCTGGGGCCTCTGGCCATATTTCCCATCCGGACCTGCAACAAAGGCTTTACCCATGATGGGAAGAGCATACTCGCGCAAAGCGCTCCGCGGCAATACTCTGCTGTCACGATTCACGACTCACGGGTTGGCAGTCTGTTCGCCGCTACTCGTGACTCGAGTCCCACATTCGGCCTCTTGCCACAATTCGAGACGTCTTGACCCGCCTCTCCTCGTGACTCAAGACCCTCTCACTCACACAATTTGAGACGTCTTTACCCGCCTCTTCTCGTGTCTTGAGGGCCCTCATTTAATACGTCTCTTGACCCGATTCGAGACGAGAACAACTCGCCTCTCCTCGGGTCTGGAGATATCCACACATCCAACTATTTCTCCGTCTCGACTCTTCGAGACTCATCCTGAGGCCCATCCACTGGGCGCTACATTTTACGGCACAAGGCCCCTCTGTCCGTCGTGAGTCGATCGTATTCGCGAATCGGAGCCAGGAACCTCCCCAAAAGGCAGATCGATCAAAACCCGCTCGAACATTTGGTCGTCTCGCATATCGGGGTCGCGACTACCCGATACACGTTACGACCCCTCCCTCTTGCAACTGAGCCCTGGTACCAAGGTAACCAATCGCGCCACGTTTTTGCCACACTCGGCACGCAGCTCGTCGGCGGGCTGGCTGCACCAAGTGTGACGTGTAGTTCCCTCGGCCGTACGCCTACAGGTGACAAGTCTATAGACACGTTTGCACTCTGCACCACGGGGAGGTGAAACTACTTCGCAGAGCGTGCCCTAACGCACCGGTCATGTACTGTAGTTGGCGATTGTGGGAATGACTTTTCACAAGCATATACAGATATAACGGGACCCTCAGTTGGATGAGCGACGACGCAATCGCTGTCAAACTGACGCGTTCTTCACGTCCTGTCCGTTATCTCAATGACAGAGCGGATGGCGTCTACGATGCTGCGTCCTCTACGAAAACCAAACTGTTTCTCCGAGAGTTCGCCCTCACTTTCAGTGTACCCCTAGAGACGGTTCTGAATCACCTTCTCCAGGACCTTACCCGCTGTATCCAGTAAACAGGTCGCCCGGTACGCAGATGGTTCTCCGGGAGACTTACCCGGTTTTGGCAGAAGGACTCGTTTCCGCCGCTTCCACGTATCAGGAATCGCCCGTTCCGTCACATATCGTTGCATTGATGACCAGAACACTTCGGAGAACTCCCTGATCGCGGCTTTCACTGCGACGTTCGCAAAGCCGTCCGGTTCGGGGGCTTTCCTTGATTGGAGAGACTTGGCGATTTCGCAAAGTTCATCCACCATAATCGTTTCCTCGTGTTGTGTACCATCGTGTTGTGGGAACCAATTTGTCTGGGCACGTTTCAACAACAGGGTTGGAGATACTGAAAAGTAGCCATGTTTTCATCCTTGATGAACTTGTTTAGACCAATTTTCAGAGAGAAAACTTTTTATTCAATTTCACTGCAAATAATGCGGAGCCATGACCAGTTGCTATACTTCTTTTGCCTTACAAAATGATCGAATGTTAAGCGAGGCTGAGGCGAATTACAAGACCTTCTGTATCTTAAGGTCCTCGGGAACATCAAACATAGCCCTGGTCGTCACATTCAGGTTTACAGAAATTAGTTTATAGTCATCCTTGATATACAGTACCGTTCATAATTGTATAGAAATTGGAAGCACGCGCACTGTCACTTCGACTTTGAACTTCCATAACTTTTTACTCTGATGATATTTTTTGATCAAATTTTCTGCGTAAGATAGATCAACTATCACACAATCATGTCACAAAATTTGAGCTTTCTGGAGTTTGTGTGGTCTGAGATACATGAATTCTACGAAAATCGGACTTTTTGGACTTTTCTCATTCAAACTGCAATATCTCAGAAACTACGCTACATATTTTGTTCAAATTTTGCAGAGTGATTGTGGAAAGGTAAAGCTATCATGTCTGAAGTTTTTGAAAAGTTCGATAGATGGGATCAAAAGTTACTGGAGGTACAATATTTCAGGCATGAACCTAAAAATGCGATTTCTATAGAATTATGGACGATTGTTTTCATAGGAAAGTCCTATTTTATGTTTATCAACCAGCAGATCTATTTAAACCAAAAACCCAAAACAATATCGCGAGATTCTGATTTCAAAACACAAATAGATCATTTATTCCATTTTTTCTTTTCTTCATTTCTTTTACCAGACATTTTTTGACTGATTTGTGGATGGAAAAAATTTTGTTCTCATGAATCGTCCAAAATTCTATAGAAATCGCATTTCTAGGTTCATGCCTGAAAAATTTAACCTCCAGTAACTTTTGATCCCATCGATTGAACTTTTCAAAAACTTCAGACATGATAGCTTTACATTTCCACAATCACTCTGCAAAATTTGAACAAAATATGTAGCGTAGTTTCTGAGATATTGCAGTTTGAATGAGAAAAGTCCAAAAAGTCCGATTTTCGTAGAATTCATGTATCTCAGACCACACAAACTCCAGAAAGCTCAAATTTTGTGACATGATTGTGTGATAGTTGATCTATCTTACGCAGAAAATTTGATCAAAAAATATCATCAGAGTAAAAAGTTATAGAAGTTCAAAGTCGAAGTGACAGTGCGCGTGCTTCCAATTTCTATACAATTATGAACGGTACTGTACGTCTCACCATCCAACACGCCTCAGTGTGGCTTGGTCAACTTTTGATTATACAGCTCCCGCGCACAACTTTTTGCGGTCGTATTTTGCTTCTCATTTCTGTTTTGGTACTTGTGCACGAAAGACACGTAGCCTACTAGGTTGAATTTATTCAATTTATTTTAATTTATTTTTTGGTTTAATAGTTCTACTGAATCAAAGCAATCGAAATGAATTAAGATTATGTGGAGGAAGGATTTTCTTCAAGCCAGTTTTGCAAAAATAATCATGAAAGGTTTTTCGGAAGTCTCTAAAATACGATTAAAAAATTGTTAATGAGTTTTGATGATTTTTTTTTAAATCTTTTTCCTGATATTTGATCGGATTTTTGGTCGTCAACTTTGAAACTAAATGCCCGGATTTTGCCAGGTTTTTTACAAAATTGCCCGGATTTGTCCGGCTTTGTACTCGTTTTGTTAAAATTATAATCTATATCGTCAATTTTGCAGACCGATAAAAAAATATAAGCCACCAAAATGTTTAAATCAAATTAAAATCAATATACATACCTACATACATAACATTTGAACGATGCATCAAAGAATGTCATGGTAGAGTTTTTTTTCTCTAGGAAATCATCGAATCAACGGTTTATTGTTGAAACACTTCTTTTCCACAAGTTTTTAAACAGTAAGTGTCACTTCCAAACTTTAAATCAAACATCATTCAAATTTGAGCAGTGGGAACAAAAACTGGAAATCTCCACGCATGAGTAAATTTAGGGCTAACGAGCTCCATTTAACAAAATCTGATCTGCAATCAACTCGGATATCTTTTTTCTAAAAAGCGGATATTTTCCAAGAAAAAACAACATTTTCACACCAAAAACAAAAAAAAAAACAGCTTGATATCGGTCAAACGTTGAACCGAGAAACCTCAACTGGTCAAAACAACAAATGATTAAAACTTTCACACGTCAACTGCACATCAAATGCAATTAAATCCAGGCCCAATCAGCTGACGGTAAATTTTTGCAGTTTAAAAAACTATCACATTACGCAAAAAAGGAAACATTTCGCAACACAGCGACCCAAAACTAGGATTTGAATTTCCTCTTGACAGATCGCGAACGCCACGGAGCCCAAAAAAAACAAAGTTATCCCTAATCAATGACAGTTGACAGCCGGTTTGACAGCCCGTCGCCCGTCGTCGACTGCTATGTTAAATTTTCGCCTGCTTTGGGGACGATTTCCTTTTGACCTTCGACTTTGGGATTTTTTTTTTGCCAGCAAAACGTCGCTCGCTCGTTGCTACAAGAAACCTACCCAAAACCCGGGAGCCAAACTTGTTGACAATCAAAATCTAAAAATATGTGTTAGCGCTAAAAATATAGAGGAAAAAAACACTCTCACGAGCCCATTTCCTCCTGCCTTTTTACCTCAAATTTACTTGGACGAGCGACTTTCTTTCTCTGGAACTCGACAATTGTCACATTATTGGAATTTGCCGCGCCACCGAAAGGCAGCTGTCCGAGTCGAAGAGGGACCAGGGGGAAAAAATTATGAAACGACCCTTTTAATTATGCCATCGCATCGCATCGGGATAACTGGACTTTGGGCAAACAACGGCAAATGTGAAAAGGAACCTTTCGCTTAATCCGGTTCCTTTCGGTTGGGTTACTTCCCGAATTGAAAAGGAACGGAAAAACATCTTCAAAAGTCTCCTCGGTTCGCGTCTGACCATCAACACGGTATCGTCCCCGAGTCAGGAAGCACAATATGAAATGTTC
The DNA here is from genome assembly GCF_029784155.1 of Uranotaenia lowii. NCBI lineage: Eukaryota > Metazoa > Arthropoda > Insecta > Diptera > Culicidae > Uranotaenia > Uranotaenia lowii. The sequence continues at coordinate 409,096,773 of NC_073692.1, forward strand.
TTTCGAGAAATTGCACAAGGACCTCGTCGTCGATGTCGGTTTCGTCCTTTCCTCCTGTTTGGAAGATCTTTTTCCATTTGCCACCGGACAAGAGCGGAACGTGTTAAGTAGTTTTAAGCGGATTAATGCTTCGATTTGGTTCCTGAAGTTTTTCAGGCTTGGAAAGGCCTGGAAATGTACGGGATTGATGAACCAGTTATTCGCCGAAAAAAAATAAATCAGAAAAATATTCTTTTCAACTTGGTAGTTTCATTGTTGTCAAGTAAATTTTTTTTAATTGATCAAAAGTTTTCAATAGGAACTTGAATGTATACGAGAAAAAATTTAAATTTTCAAAATATTTTAAAAGACTGCTATTTCTTGTCTGTTTCATGCACTAATGTAGTTTTTTTAATCTTAGGTCAAGACACTTCAGTGCTCTTGTGCATATATAGTTGAAGAGTTCAAGGCCGTACATTGTATGGCGACCGTCAAAATTGGTGTTACCCGTGATAAAATCGAAAAACTACTGATCATTATAGAATGATCGTATAAAACTCGCAAAACAGCTTTTACCTATTCCACTTTAGTAGAGAATATAGACACATATTTTAACTTCTGGCTAAAGCGATAAAAACATTACGAATTGTACGATATTCGAAATTTATTCGTACATAATGAAACAATGGAAAAGAGTGCAAGTTTTTGCTATCAACGATTTAAAACCGACAAAATTGGCTGCTTCTCTCATTGGGCAGTTCTTTCAAATACACTGTCTGATTTTCAGGATTCTGGTCACACTGCTGGGCGTAGAAAGAACAACAAGGCTCGATGAGTTTAGGACTTTTTATCATATCCGATTCAAACCGATTTCAAGAAACCTTTTTTACGATCGTTTACTCATTTTCGGAGTAATGTTGATAACAACTTGAGCTATCATTTTTTATGCGATATTATGTGATCAATTATCTAGTATCTTCAGCGCATTCCAAAAAAAAAAAGAAATAAAAACTTTTAATTCGAGGTTACCAGCATTGAACGCATTCGTTTTATCTTGAGACTATTTCGAAGACATGGCCTAAGTATTCGAAGAGACGATGAATATATTTATTTCGCTTCCCCTAAATGATGTTATATAGAATCGACTTTGGATAAAGTATTCTTCGAAGCAATTCGAAAATTGCGAGGCAATTCGATAGATTAAGCACTAGATTTGTCGAGTCTTTCTTGTTTGTTTTAAAACTTCAATTTGTATAAAAGACATTGTGAGACAACGAAGATATTCCGATATGAAGTGGTTATGTGCACACTTCTGCATGAGAAAATTGACAGTAATTGGATTTAATTATTTTTGGTTCCTACCATTCCACAAATTATTCACATCAATAAAAGACGAAAACATAATTTTGGCACAATTAATAGAAAAAATAATGCAAAAAACTCCACAAATTTGAACGACATATGAAATCTTATCATTACCCAAAGGATCCGGTTCGAAGGACCAGAGCTTAGCTGGCAGAATAGCGGTTTTCCGATCCTTTGCCCAGAATATCATGTTAAAGAGGCCTTTTATGCGAAAAAAGTGACCTCTAAAAAGATGATATTTGACAGGAAACGTAACAAGACACGAAAAATGAGTGTCAGTTATCTTACTTGATTACAGTTTTGGATAGAAAATCATTGGCAACAGTTGAGTAACAGTCAGCTGTTCTACTAGTCAGAGCGGTTTGGTCCTTTCAACCGGATAGGATTATAACCTCGCTGAATAAATCTCTATGTTCTAGAATTGCAGTACAAAACTTTTCAAAATGGTTTTCAAGAAAATCCCAACACAAAGAAATCGTTAAAAGACAGGAAAGTTATGAAACTAAATGACTACAAGGAGAAAAAAGTATAGTTTTTCCAACTATATTCCGCCTAAATTCAAGTTTATTTCTGATTGATTCTCAACCAACTAAAAATCTGAAGATTTTAACTTTATATATAATAGATTATCTGATTGATATTTAAAGTTCAACAATACATATGATAGATTCAACTGTAGTTGTATGATTGATTTTATGCATTCAACTAAAAATATATAATAGATTCAACTATAATCGTATGATTGATGTTGTGCAATCAACAATAAATATAGTAAATTCAACCATATTGGTATTGTTGATTTTACTGTAAATAAAATAAATTCAATTAGAATTCAATGATAGATTTTTGTCGTTCAACTATACACATAGTAGATTCTACATATGTGTACTTTGGAAGTTATCATATCTCAGTCCTCTATAAATAAACAAATTAGAATAGAATAGAATAGAATCATATCTCAAGAGCTGGTTTTGGTTCATTCTTTTATGAGTTCTTTACCCAAGTAACCATAAGCACTAAATCATAGCCCTAAATCAACACTATATTCTCATATATAACTCTGTATTAATGCTTGTTTTGCACTATATGCGTATATAATGCAGATTTAATGCTAAAAAGGCGAAATAGCGGGCTGATTAAATGCTATCACAACATAGCCTTTAATAAGCATTACAAATGCTGAATTAGAGCACCATCAAAACGTCATTTTTCGCAAGCCGTATAAAAGCATTAACAATGCATACTTAGAACACCTTTTGTTTATTTAATTATTATTTTTTGAATAATTAAAATGAACAAAAATCAAATAAATAATTATTATCTGCAACATCAATCAACCTGCTGAATGAAGGAGGATTATGCCTGCTTAATGAATTCTTCTGAGTCTTGAACCGAGGATCCCGCAGCAGCCTTTATCTCTCCTTGCGCCTTTACCATTTCGACCACTCTTGATGCTGATAAGGTAGGTGAAAAAACCCGTACTTCAAGTACTGTTCGGGTCACACCACTCCTAATGCTTATTAACTTTAGAGCTACTCTATAGGTGCATATAGTGCTAATTTTCTTTATTGCTTCTATGCATTAATAATGCTTATATAAAACAAAAAACATTATGAATGTTGATTTAATGCCAACTTGCATTAGAAATGGTGATTTCATGCTATCTTGCATTAGAAATGTTGATTTAATGCTGATTCAGGGTTTTGGCTTAATGCTTATGGTTACTTGGGTATTTCTTATTACATTTATATTGCTTTTATTCAGAATAACATAGCAATTTTTTCACTACAAAATTTTCACGTTTTTGGCTACTCGTTCAGCATTGACTCTAAAGAAGATAACCACCGTTAGCATCGAGTGGTTCGCTTTGATAATGGTGATAATTCCTTGGGAATTTAATGAAGGTGCCCTACAAATCAACCTAAAAGAAGGAAGAAATAGGAAAAACATTGAAAAATTAGTCAAATAAACGAACAATTTTCACAATATTACCTCTTACCGTCGCTGTTTCAATGTTGATTTTTTTCGTTGCTGGAGATTTCATACACTCATAGGGAAGGATATTCAAATCTACCTGATTGAGAAAAAATCCGGTCGGCTTTGTTCTCCGCGATACAATCAATCATAAAATATAGAAGAATCTATGATATTTAGAATTGAATGCCTAATATCAATCATACAATTGTAGTTCAATCTATCATTTTCCCAGTTTAATCAATAATGCCATTATAGTTGAATCTATTATATTCGTAATTGATTGCGTAAGGTCAATATTCAGTTTGAATTTGAATCTATCATATTTATAGTTGAATCCTAAAATGAATCATACAATAGTAGTCGAATCGATTATATTTACAGTTGAATCAATTATACTAATACAGTTGAATCTACTATAATCATAGTTGATTGCGTAAGGTCAACCAGCAGTTTGTATATATATGTATATATAGTCGACTGCGAAAATATCAACTACACTTTGATGATTGGTATAACTTGCTGAATAATTGAAAAAAAAAAACAGTTATCTTTTTTCTCCGTGTAATCTCCGAAGACGCAACAATGTCATTTGCTTTGATGTAGATATGTAGACAGAAGCAGTATTTTTTGTGCATATAATAAATGTAGCAAAAGTACACAAATAAACTGAATATTCTTCACTTCTTCAGACTGTATGTATAAGATGATTAAAACCAATTCAATCCGTTTACTAAAAACAATTATTCATAAGAATAAACAATCCCCTCAGAAATAATAACCTATGCAGGGCGTTTTTCGACCTATTATAGACCAATCAGTTCGTCCATTGTCCACTACAAAAAAAGCGTATTCGGAAACTTTCCATAATTATGACAAATGTGCCGAAACATTTTTCTACCCTTCCCCCAAATGCATGTTGTCTCGGATTTACCCCTTTCCAGCTAGATGCCATTATCCGTGGTATGGTCCCGCTGTGCAGCTCTCAATGAAGAACAAAGCAAAAAGGGTGGTTTGTTTTGCCAAAACAAACATTATCTACTGCCAAAACAAATACTCCCGGGCAGGTTTCCTGAAGTCCTGAAGGTTTTGGTCTACCCGGATCGCCAATGTACACTACAAGTCCGGGTAATTTGACGGCCAATCTTTCGACCTGCGCATCCTAAAGTGTTCAATCACAAATGACCCTTTTACGACGCGATACGCCTACTGAGACGCTCGTTCGTTCGTTCGACAATTGTTGACAGCTTGCCCTGAGCAAATATGATCTTGGCTAAAAATTTTTGGTCCAATTCTGCAGAAATCGTAAAGCCATAAAATCTGACAAGAAGAAGGCACTTTCTGGAAGGCGTTTCCCGGGATCATTCCCGGGGCACCTTCCAGGGTAGTTTCTGATTCGGGTTTCTTAATGGGCCTCCAAGTGATCTAGTTTTGCTACCTCTCGGCAGAGCAGATTCGGTTTTTGGGTTTCGTCCAAAAACAAACACCGTAAAGAAGGACCCCGTTAGGCGACAATCCGGAGGGGAAATTGTTTTACAATGTTTACATTTATAAAGGATTTCGAGGCTCCTTCGATTCTTTGCCACTATGGCAACAAAAGAGTTTCATCTTTTTACGATCGGATTGCTTCGATGCCATGCAAGGAGGCTACAGAGAAAGTTGCTCATTTGCTCTTCTGGAGCAGTTTTTAGTAGCCTGCTGTGATTCCGGACAAAACCCAGGGGCAGACACGCTGCTGCGAAAGTAGGCTTTTTAGAGCATGAAAACTGTCATTTTTTATGGCCCTCTTTTTACAATTGCACAGTCGGATCCAAATCTACAAAGCCTACTACTACTAGTCGTGTCCAACTTTTTTACGACTTTGCCGAAGAACACCCTCGACCGTTGCAAAATTTTAATTTCCCACCAGAGCAGACCGAAATGTTGCTAAAAATTTTGACGTTTGCAAATTTGACGTTTGATTTTTATGCGCTTTCTCCTTGCTTAGTCCGTTTGTGCTTCCATTCTTTGCTCATAGGTATATTTTTTTATTGACCAAACAACTATTCCGTTCGGGGTCATCCGGGACTGCATTTTCATTTCCCTGGAATGCAGCAAACTCCTGAGTCAGTCTAGTTTTTTTTATTGTTTTATTTTTGTTGGGATCACAACGGGACTTGTGCTCTATTTGCTCTAAATTGGAACCGTTAGCAAAAATGACCGTTGGAGCATGAAGTCATTTTCGGCAGAACCATTACTACACTCAGGAAGGTTAAAACTTTTATGACACGGAAAAGCGGGATCGTTTTGTCGCAACGTGTCGCAACAACTTGAGGACGAATTCGTTCCATTTTTTTACATATCAACGTAGGAAAAAGAGGCAAATTTTTCTAAACAAGTCAAAAATTGTCAAAATTGTCAAAATTGTCAAAATTGTCAAAATTGTCAAAATTGTCAAAATTGTCAAAATTGTCAAAATTGTCAAAATTGTCAAAATTGTCAAAATTGTCAAAATTGTCAAAATTGTCAAAATTGTCAAAATTGTCAAAATTGTCAAAATTGTCAAAATTGTCAAAATTGTCAAAATTGTCAAAATTGTCAAAATTGTCAAAATTGTCAAAATTGTCAAAATTGTCAAAATTGTCAAAATTGTCAAAATTGTCAAAATTGTCAAAATTGTCAAAATTGTCAAAATTGTCAAAATTGTCAAAATTGTCAAAATTGTCAAAATTGTCAAAATTTTCAAAATTTTCAAAATTGTCAAAATTGTCAAAATTGTCAAAATTGTCAAAATTGTCAAAATTGTCAAAATTTTCAAAATTGTCAAAATTGTCAAAATTGTCAATATTGTCAAAATAGCCGAAATTAGTATTATTGTTTAATTAATGAAATTTGTCATTTTTTTAAATTTTTAAGCGTTTTTCAAAAGATAAATTTTTATTTTTAAATAAAGTGAGATATTGTTTAGCAATTTGAAGCCTACTTTGTACTTTAATTGTAACATTAGCTTAAAAATACATTTTAACGTTAAACAAAAAAGAGAAGAAACAGACTAGCGATCAGAAAAAAATCACCCATCGTCAGCAGATGTGCATGCGTTTTTTACAACACGTTCGGTGGCTTGCATTTTTTTGGTTGATTCCGGGATGTTTCTTTTTTTTCTATTTTTTTGGTTCATTTGATGAACTCAAACCCTCAATCACTGCTACCGCGCCCGATCGTTTGGAAAATTAGAAATTTTGAATGACTTTTGAGTACAGTGCTCGGCTTTTTGAAGGGCGCCTCCATAATGAGGCGGCAAAAAGCTGGAGGGTGATCTTGGCACGTACCAAAAAACAAATTTTCTTCATGTAAGGAGATATGTATTATTTTAAAGCATAATTTTATCTAGAAATTAAGAAAAAAATGTTCAAAATCCTAACCTAGAATTATTTGAGCATCAATTTTCGAAAATATTAAAATTTATTTAAATATCACAATTTGAAATAAAAAGGTTGGTATCGTTTAGGACATTGTTATAGACTACCTACAAGTTGATAAGTGTCAATCGTTACATTTTTTTTTATAAACTCATGAGCGAATGATATTGATTCTATTAACAAATGAATCATCAACCTCACAAAACATTTGGTCATTACAGTTCTTATCACTCTGCGACACATAAAGTCCAAAAAAAGTGTTTTTCGGAATTCCGGGACGATGACAGCGAAAGTTTGTTCGAATCGTCTTCAAATCTTCACTGCGCGATTGCCAGACCAGAAATTATGATCGTAACCATAAAGTGTAAACCCCAACCCAAGTCTAGCGTCGATCATCCCAGTTGGTCGTGAAAAAGTCAAGCGCCCGAAAAACGCTCTGGGTGGAAATATCAGGTCCAATTTACATAACGCTGGCTCCCTTATCGCTCGACAACAACAACAGAAACAACTAACTTGGATGGGTGCATCATCACGCTACTGGATGCACCCATCAAATCGGACCCCGGAACCGAAAGCGACGAAAACCCAAAAACCACTTAAACTTATCCAAACACAGAAAACCCCTCTAAGCGGTTGTAATTCGGTGGCAAATTGATGTCGATGTCTACTTCGACTATCGAGTGCGCGCGCGCTTCACATTCACCGCAGCCTGCTTTGTTCGGTCAAACGACACGTAAAAAATGACACATTCGATAAAATGTATCGTTGTGGTACTTCTGTGGCGGTGCATTTGGTGGTGCATAATCTTGCGTTCAACCGTTGTTGGCGCAGCACGCGTTCAGCACAGCGCTCCTCAAGCGCTCGTTGGTTTAGAAAAGCGCATGAGTAGGTAACTGATGTGTAGCGTAGCGAGGCGACTAGTGGCAACCCGCTGAGCGGAAAAATGCCCCGTGGAGCTTTTTTATCGCGCTCTGCTGTCAATCGAATTCGAGACACTTACTCGTGTTTCGGAAGCACTCAGAATTAACAAAAATAACCAGAAAAAAATGGAAGCATGCTTATGGGACAAAAACATTGTATTGAGAACCTTTTTCCCAATGATTTATTTTAAAAAGTTTTTCTGATCAAATAAAATATCTGAATTAAAGCAATAGAAGATTTCCTTTAATTCAACCATGGTATAGGAAAATTTCAGATACTGGTATTTCCAAAGCAACTTACTAAATATTTTCGTCAGTGTGCGTTTTAGATTGATTGATTTCTTACACCGTGTTTGAATTAGAGGGAATCCTTCGATTGCTTTGATTCAACCAAGTAGGCTCACAACACATATAAGGACAAAATATCCAAAAATCACGGCCCAGCTTCAAAAGTCCAACATTCACAAAATATCTATGACAGTTAAAGTGATTGTTTTTATCACACAATTTTGACAATTTTGACAATTTTGACAATTTTGACAATTTTGACAATTTTGACAATTTTGACAATTTTGACAATTTTGACAATTTTGACAATTTTGAAAATTTTGACAATTTTGACAATTTTGACAATTTTGACAATTTTGACAATTTTGACAATTTTGACAATTTCGACAATTCTTACAATTTTGACAATTTTAAAAATTTTAAAATATTTTACAATTTTACAATGTTAACAATTTTTATATGATGTATTTGGATAATGGCCGTTCTACTGAAGCGGAGATTGTGGATTCAAGTCCTGTCGCACAGTGCGGTGACCAGTAGACAAAAGTCAACATATTAGTTTATAAAACCTTCAATTCAACTTTACCAATCGATTGGAAAGAGGTTGGAGCTTCACGAACGAAGATGCTTTTGACATAATTTTGCTTCCTACACGCGCAGGATTGGTTCAAAGTCGATGCATTAAGAAGGCAAAAAAAAATATTTTTCCGAAAACAGAAACTTTTTTTAAACTTTTGTTTAGCGTTGACAAGTTTCGCAGCAAATTCAGATTCTTCGTTCAACAAGTCGAAGATATAAACTCATAGCTTGTCGTATTGCGTTTTTTAGCGAGAAAAATTCCTTTTTGATCCTCACAGCTACCTCTGTATTTACTATCACTTTTTTTTAAGTTTTATCAACAAAAAATGATCAACTTCATCTAGTCAGAACAAATTTACTTTCAATATTTGAACATTTCAACAAAAATTTTATCCATTTGACATTTTTTACGACTTTTGTCCATCGGCTCTATCGGATCACCGCACTGTGTGTCGGTGAGCCGTTGTATCTTTTTCGAGAAACACATGATATTTACGGCTTATTTTCTTCCTTCATATTTTGAACTAAATGTTAAAGAGTTGTCTCCTCCATTGATTTTTAACTCGCTCCAAAAAACAAAGAAACCTATCAAGGTTGGTCTTAAAAATTGTTCAATTGTTAAATTTTAGAATAGAATGTACCGTCAAACGGGGCATCATGCAAAAGCAGGGTTAGATGCAACATTTGTATACCACAACACTCATTCATTTTTTATTTCAATATACTGTAATAAAGTTATCATTGAATGATAACAAATTGATGATGACATAGTTTTTAACATTGTGAAAGAGTTTTTGAAAATTTATGATTGTCATAAAAAATTAATAAATTCGAGCAATAGATGTACAAACTTTTACATTTTTCGATGCCTTTAAAAACTTCACCTAGTATGACGGATTGACTTAATGATATCACCTACAAACTTTATATTGCTTTCATTATCCCATACCAACACTGTTGGTGTATAAATATTTTTCGGACAATCACCAATTTTTTTTAAATAAATAATTTTATAATTCAGTTAGCTGTCAGGGGCAAAATGCAACAAAATGCAAATCAGAACTAAATCTCATAAATCGCGTTTCCTTATGCTGGAATATGATTGTTTGCATTATGCGTTTGTTAACATTAAAATTTCAACCATCCTCAGATTTATTTTCATGATTTAAGCTAATTGAATATTTTGTATTTTTTTTACCCCTAAATGTATGCAGCAGATTAACACTTTTTATGAAAAACGTTTTCGACAGAAAAAAATTAAAATTTAATTCGAATAAACCAAAAATTACTGCAACTGGTGCTTTATGCCTTATGACATCACAAATGTATCAAAAACTATAAATTTTCAAACGTTTTTATATGATTTTTCATTAATTACAGAGTTTGTTGCAACTTACCCCTTTTTCTTAGAAGGGTAAAAATTGCATGTTTTTGTAAATTTTAAAATAACTGGTAGAACCAATATTTTTTCTGACTCCATCAGTTTGGAGTCCCATAAACCTTAAAACTTATGATGTACAACAGGTATGATTATCTGTAAGCATTTTAGAAGCCATTGAAGTTGAAAAGTGTTGCATGTTGCCCCAGTTGACGATATCTCAAAGATTTCTTTGAATGAAAAGTAAGCGAAAAAAAAACACAGATTTGCAACAATAGATTTCATGGATTTCATTTCAAATGGAAAAAAAAACTAAAAAATGACAAAAATGGTAAAAATGAGAAAAATGACAGATTTCTATCTTAAATTTTGAAATTTTCTCAAAAATTGATTGAATAACTGACTGACGGATTGAAAATAAATTTCTACCACACCGTCTTAAGGCAAAGTATTAACTCACAGAATTGAAAGTCCTACCACAGACCACAGACTAGTAATACCAAGTGTTTTAGACGGCTGTCAGTCGTCTCGCTTTCTCGAACGTACAGTTAAATACAGAAATTAAAAAAAAAAGTTTATTCAAAATTATGTTAGAACAGCTATTGAAATATTATGTATTCTTATTAATCTTTCATTCATCAAATCTCATTCAAATAACTCATCCACTCTTCCTATGCTAGATACCGTATCCTTAGCCAAGGTAGGTACGTCAGAAAAATCTCACCTGCTCGCAATACATATTTTTTCCATCTTCTGTCTGATATCCTCTCTTGTTTGTCATTCGGTCGAGTGCAATCTTTTTCCGAGCTCCCTCGAGATACGTATTTTATATAAAGAAAATCAACAACCATGTCCACATGTGCAGCCGATCATCACGGTTCGTTTTACACTGGATCGTGTCTTCAGCACACCCCGCCTTCTACGATTCGATTCCGTATGTCTAAGCACCACATCAACGACACCAAGATGCCGCACCATCATGATCATCGACCCATCCAAGTAAGCCAAGCAACAACCGACCAATTTGTGCTGCAGCACGCTTCCTCGAATCGCTCACCTTCCCTCGAAGACGAAAAAGACGGGTCCCGCTTTTAACGGGGAAGATCCCGTTTTTTCCAAGGTGTATTCCTTCTCTCTCTCTCTCTCTCGGAGGCAATCCTCGTATTTCTTCTTCCATTTTTGGATTCTATCATTTTTTTCCAAAGTTTTCCTCATTTTTTACCTTTGCCCTTGGGATGTTGTTTTGTGTGTTGGGTGTTTTTTTTATATCAAACCTTAGGAATCATGTAGCGGAGCACGAGGATAAGATTCGGGGTGCCATCCTTCAAGCCAAGCAGCCGTTAAGCATAACAAGGTGAGACCATTCAGAAGCACGTGAGGCAACCCAAGTTGATCGAATCCGGCTGCTTTCGCTGCCTTACCTTAGTTAGTCGGGGTAGTGTCTCCGGGATGAGTCTGATGATGAAGTCGAAGATGATCGCGAACGCGTGCTGGAATCTATCAGAGTTCTTTAAAAAAAAAAAAACAAAAAAAAACATTCTGGAGGGGTCGTAAAGAAGGATCTCGTGCGCTTGGGAGCGCACGTGTGCTGCTAGGTCTAGTTAGGTTCGAGTTGGGGTGTTAGTAGGCTCCGTTTTTTTATATTTTGTTTCCCTCTTTATTCCGTTTTATCGCCTACTTTGATTGGGATGGCACTTTTGTCGACGATTCGGCGGGGATCATTCATCGATCCTTAGTTTGTTGAGACTGTTTCGGTGTTTTCATTGATTGATGTTGATTGTTATCTTCTCTATTCGGAGATGATGAGTTTAATCGGATTACTTATAAGCTGAGATTCATCAGTGGCTAGGTGCTCGAAATTCTATTGATGATATACAAATAGAAGTAATATTTTAGAAATTTTCATTACTTGTGGTCTAGTTAAAGTTGTTAGTATTATAACATTATATCCAGTGTTCGGCAAAAAAGCGCTAATCCGTTAGTCGCTAGTTAGTCCGCTAACTTTTCGTTAGCGGTTTGATTTTGCCGCTAAGTTTTGATTGTTTTAGCGAATTAAAAAGTTTCGCTATTTTTTGGTACCGCTTATTATTTTTTTTTTTTTAGTTGGTAACCACAGGTGGTAAATCCCGGTTTACGGATTGTATTCCAAGGCACGGCGAGCCACCGCGTCCCCCCAGTTTGCTACTCTGGGTCCATGGGTACAATGGGAAGACTCATGATATACTCCGTGTATACCCCCTACTCCCTAAACTCCACCTGGGGCCGCAGACCTGGTTCCCACCTCGAACTGTTTAGTACACTATGCTTCAATAGTGGGAGGTCTATTCGCGCTAATGCGCTCCAAGGCAATACTCATTAACGAGACCACTTTCAGCAAAACCTCTCATCCTTACGACTTGACGCCTGAACTCTCCTCTAACGACTTGAGAACCGACATCTCCTCGCAATTACTCGAGATTCCCACACAAACCTCTCCGACTTGAGGCCTGATCTCTCCTCTAACGACTTGAGATCTGACCCCTCCTCGCATCGACTCGAGGTTTACCTCTCCTCTGCACGATTCAAGGCTCGATCTCTCCTCTAACGACTTGAAATCTGACCTCTCTTCGTAATGACTCGAGGTGACCACTTGTACCCCTCCTCTTGTTGGTAAGGGGCTGATCCCTCCTCTTACGACTCGGGACCCGACCTCTTATCATAAAGACTCGGGGTTGACCACGCAAACCTCTCCGCCTGAAGGTTTGAGGCCTGACCTCTCCTCTAACGACTCGAAGCCCGACCCCTTATCTTCAGGGTTCGAAGTTTGCCACCTTGCCCGTCGTGTGCCAGATCGAGAGCAGCTTATCCTAGACTCGCGCCTGTCACGGCACACGCGCGGGACTTAACGCAACGACTCGGATGATTCCCGACGAAGACGTCATCCTACTCCGACTCGAATAGCTCACCCGGCGTCGAGAGCCACTCTACCCGTGGGTATTCCCCGAACGTGGAATAACCCTTTCCCAACGATTTCCACTGCGAAGAAGGTCAAATCTTATCCCCGCAGCTTCTGTCGTTGAGAACCGCTCTTCTCGGATACTCCCCGAAGGTGGAGCATCCTACGCACGAACGCGGCGCACCCACGGCATCCGCTACGCAGAAGGTATTGTCTTATCTTTGTAACTTCAAACCGTAGGGTCGGACGCACTCTACTCGACAGCCCCCCGTCGATGGGGTCAGTCTACTCCGACCGTTGTCCGGTCTTCTTTATCCCCCTTAGTTGGCAACCCTAGGATTTTTGGCCCGCGGATTTTCCTGCCCGTTGTGCGCCAAATCGAGAGCAGCTTATCCTAGACTCGCGCCTGTCACGGCACATATTCGGGACTTGGAACGCTACGACTCGGATGTTTCCCGACGGTGACGACATCCTACACTGACTCGAGAGGCTCGCCCGGCGTCGAGAGCCTCTCTACCCGTGGGTATCCCCCGATAGTGGTTAACCCTCTTCCCTCGAGATCCGCTACGAGGAAGGTAAAGTTTTATCCCCGCAGTTTCCCTCTTAGGAAGCGGCACAACTCGGATACCCCCCGACATTGGGGTATCCTACACACATTCGCGGCGCACCCCTGACCTTCGCTACGCAGAAGATGATGCCTTATCTTTGTAGCTTTGATCAAGGGACCGGACGCACACTACTCATATGCTCCCCAGCGATGTTGTCATTATACACCGTCCACAGACTGCCGTTGACTCCAGCTCCTCTGCAGGGCAGTCATGATCCGGGTGAACCCATCGCTGACCGCATGCCAAGTGTTGGAATCCGCACACATCCTCTGTACAACGTTATCTGCTGTCGTGTCAGGCCCACAAGCGGCAAATATGGAAGTACGTACCGCCGCAAACCTCGGACAGACAAACACCACATGTTCGGGTGTCTCCTCTTCGTCACCACAATCTGGGCAATATGGCGAAGCCACATGTCTAAACCGGTAGTGGTACTTCATGAAGCATTCATGACCAGTCAGGAATTGCGTCATATAGAAGTCCACTTCACCGTGCCTTCTTCCGATCCAGCTCCCGATGTGCGGGATCAGACGATGGGTCCACCTTCCTCTCGTTGAGCTGTCCCACAGCTGCTGCCAGTTGGACATCGAGTCCTTATTGGCGAGATCTCGAACGTTGGGCGTGTCTTTGTTGTCGTAGCAATAGACATCCTCCTCAAGCAAAACCGAGATGGGCATAACACCCGCTACTACACAGGCGGCTTCGGTCCGGTATCCGCTGATAACCCGCAGGTTCATCAGCCGCTGAACGCTGCTAAGTCGCTGCAGGTTACAGCTTCCTCCCAAGGCCTGCCTCCAGGCCGCTGCTCCGTACCGCAAGATCGATGTGGTCACACTTGCCAGGATCCGCCTTTTGCTGCTTTGGATGGCCGAGGAGTTCGGCATCATTCGTGTGAGTGCGGCCGTGGCCATTGCCGCTCTCTTGCACACGTATTCGACATGGCTCGGTACCGCTTATTTAACTCTCATATATTTGTATCAATCTCTCGAATTATTAGTGATAGAATAAACTTTTTTTCATTAATCAAGTTAAGGTGACATTGGAAAGCATTCCGATTGCTTAATTGGATTGATTGGAGGAACGCGTACTCGAGAAAAGATGTATTTAGTTTCATTTTTTCTCTCTTTTAGCACTTTCTTTTCGCAACATTTACAGAAGAAGATATCAATAAACGGTGTTAAACAGTATAAAACTATTTTAACATCTCCTCATTAGCATTTGTTTTCAAGTGGCTGAGATATTTACTTTTCACAATTCATTTTTTTTTAGAGATTTATAGATCAGTTCATATGAAAATAAGATAAAACCACTATTGTAGACTTCGGTTAAAATTCAAATAGAAATTTTATAAATGTTCACGTTTGACAATGCTCCTGCAAGTTTGAATAAGGGGAAAACAGGTTGAAGATTTTAAATGAGGGTAGTATAAAATAATGCCAAAATCAACAAAACGAAATGAATTACACAACAGATTGTTTGCTGCGAGATTGCATACTATCTACTTTGCACAAAACCGATAAATCGAGTAAATTTTTATCCAAAATTTAAATAAAAAAAAAATAGCTCCCATCTTCCACATTCTGTTCGTTTGCTCTTATAATTGTTCGAAAATTTGGTTATTTTTATTTGTAGAACACAAAGATTTGTTTAACATTCCTATCTTTGACAGTTTTGGTTTTGCTAATATAATTTTATGAAAATTCGATAAATTTATCTAATTTTTAATAAAATATTAGAAACTTTATTTATTTCCCCTGGCGGAGTTGTAAAAATGTAAAGGGCGTGACTAAAGAAGAATTTGATATTTGTTCTGGCCTTAATGTTGGTCAACAGTTAGCGATAAGCGCTTTAAGCTTAAAGCGATAACTTTTTTGGCACATTTAGCGTATTTAATTAGTGATCGCTAACTTTGTATGAGTTAGCGATGTAATTAGCGGCGCTAATTTTACAGTTAGCGATGCCGAACACTGATTATATCAATATTATTGTAATGTATAGTTTTTGAGCAATTTGAAATAGATTATTAAATGCTTTTCCTCAGTTAATTATTCAATAAATCTTACATCCCCCATGGTCATCCACCAGCCCATACAGTCACTCACACTGCCGGCCAAAAGTTTGGGATCACCCGCTATTAAACATGCAAATTTTGATCGTTCATATCTCAGCCGTCTTAGGATTGCAAATCTTCTGATCCCATTTGAAAGATAATGAGCAATACCTATTTTGGAGGTATTTTGCCCAGAAATAATATTTTAGTTTTGACCTTAAACTTAACCTAATAAATAATTACTTAAATAGACACTTAAGGTATCGCCCAAAAAGTCCTATGTTCCTTCTCACTGGAAGAAGGGTGATGCCTTAAATAATCATAGAACCATATCAAAATTATTTTCCATGTCAAATTTAGTCCATGTGCTAAATAAAATCTCGGGATATGCAAAAAAATTGTATGGAAGCCCTCCTCTTCCCTTCTTATATCGTCAATCCTATGCATCTACTGCAAGAAAGGAATGATTTCAAACAATCATAGAAATATTTCGATACCATGTCAAATTTGGTTTCATTTGCTTGGGTAGTTGGCTAGTCAAGTTATGCAAAAATATGTAAGAGAGTCCCATTTTCCATTTCTATCTCTCTATTGGATGGAGGGGTGAGTACTTAATATATATAGAAATATTTGTTGTACTCAAATACCCTTCCATGCTAAATTTGGTTCCATTTGCTCGATAAGTCATTTTGTGCAAAATTGTATCATAATCGGATGAAAATCGTTCGAGTTTTGTAACATTTTACAATGAATTTGTAAAGGATCACCCTTTTTCAACAAAGGGATGTTTTAATACAATTTCTCATCCAAGTATATCAAAACCTTTTAACCAACATAATGAGTCATTCATTTGTGTTACACTATGTTTGTGTGTTGAAAATTCGATAAAAATCACTAGTAAATTAATCAAATTGTGTCATGTATTATGATATTTTTGTATGGGAGCCTCCCTCTCTTAAGTCGGAGCGATTTGTAACTATTATAGAAACCATCTCTGGTCCCGAAAACCCCCTGATGCCAAGTTTCACGATGATCGGTTATGTAGTTTCCGAGTCTATAGGAAACAGACAGACAGATAAACATTCATTTTTATATATATACAGTACCGTTCATAATTGTATAGAAATTGAAAGCACACGCACTGTCTCTTCGACTTTGAACTTCCATAATACCTAATATTCCTAGAAATGTTCCTCGTTCCCAAATGCCATCCCATGCCAAATTTGATACCATTTGCTTGATGGGTTCTCGAGTTATGCAAAAAATTGTCTTTTGTTTGGGAGGCCCCTTCCCCCCTTCTTGAGAAAGGGAGGGGTTTCGAACCATAATAGGAACCTTCCCCTGCCTCCAATACCCCCACCTGCCAAGTTTCCCGCAAATTGGTTCAGTAGTTTCCGAGTCTATAGGGAACAGACAGACAGACAGACAGACAGACAGAAATACATTTATATATATATATAGATACATATATAGATAGATACATAGATTGTCGTGAATAACCCAGTTTATTTTATAAAACGCGGGGGTGTCTGTAGAAAATCAATGTAATAAACTACAAAATTAAAAATAGTTTTAATAATTTTATGAAATTTGGCATGACAAGTTGACTTTTCGGTCCAAAGTTTTGTCCACCGAGCCCGGTTCCCACCCTGTTTTTTTTAACACGAAGCTGGTTCCCTACACACTTTTTGTGCACGATATTTTTGCGCTTTTCCGAGGGAATGGCTCTCAACTTCACGAAATTTATGAAAACTGGAGCTCACAATACAAAGAGTTTTAAGTTGAACTATAAAAAACAACCCACAGCAGAAATTAGCTGTTTAAACGTCATCCGAAATGAGCAAGATTGTATCGAAATCGTGCTTAAAAATAATGGGACACCCTATAGTATCGCATCTGTTAGAAATTTTGAGCGAATCGATATCTCTAAAAATATTATTGTCTTTTTCACTTCCGATTGTACTCTACAAACCTGCAATAAATTTTGATTTTTGGGAAAGGATATCGACGCGTGTTGTGACTAAAAGGTTTTCTGTAAATAAATCAAGAATTACAATATTACGTTGAATTCCAAACAATGTTCCCATAAAAAGACACATTATAAGCCTTTAATCGTATCTTTGCACTGCACTGGCATAGAGATAGTTCTGAAACATAATTCAAGTGCTCTACTGGCCGTTATTCTATTCAGAGACTGATTTTGATTTTTTAGAATTGTTTTTCTATCATCTACTGGGCAACCCACTCTTCTCAGAATCATTTCCAGCTCTGGCCATTAAAATAACGCAAAACTTTGCCAAATTTGCGATAAGGCCGGATGCATCAATGCATTGACCCCGTTCTGGTTATGTGTACCATATTTTTTTTCGGAGGACTCTAGAAGCTGCTTAGTAGCATCGACTCAACTTTCATTGGCCCGTTCGATTGCTTATCTGTCTGGTGTCTCTTCATGCGAAAAGTTGTGGCAAAAAAAACTGTTCTTGCCATTTTTTTTTGTGAATTCAAATTTGTATTCTTAGCTCAACAAGACAAGAGTTAAAAGTGAATCGCTGGCCGGTCCATTGCGATAAGAATGGCTTTTTGCATTTCGGTTTAATCAGCTCACTGTTTGAGTGCCGTAATGTGCATTCACCAAATGTGCTTGTTTATATGTTGATAAGACATTTGGAAATTTACCGTTTTTTTTCATTTTTCTGGTGACAATCGGTATTGATCCAGCTTAACGAATAGAAGAATTCGTAACAACTAAATCAAACATCAACAAACTTCACGTTGGAATACACAGAAAAAATTATTTACTGTAGAATTACAGCAAATATCCTGTAACAAAAAGGAGCAGGACATTTACCGCAATTTTACAGGTCGTAAAAAAAATACACGACATTTATTTTTACGTGTGCATATTTTTTTACAGGTTGCTTTAAAATTACAGGTCTGTAATTTAAAGCCGTGTACACTGTACAGGGTTGTAGTTTCTTCCTCATAAAAATATATTTGGTATCATATTAACGAATGAAATGAAATGAGACATAGTAAATACCAAAACGCCAATTTTTTAAATGATATACATAACAATTTTATTATGCAATAATAAAAAAATGCTCTACCTCCGTCTAAAAACGGCTGGTTATACAATCGTTTTCAATACGGCTGGTGTTGCTAAAACAATCTGGCGGCCAATTTTTCCTCAATGGCTGCCATTTTGATCAACAACTGGAACATAACCCGAGGAGACAATTTCATCAGGTAGATATCTGTGAGAATATCCTCCAGGTCTAAACAACCTTTATTGGATTTAAGCTCTTGTATTGATGAAACTTAAGATTTGAAATTTAGAATCTTTACAGAAACTTTGAAAATGATGGTCACTTTCGAGTTTCCCGAAAATGTTTAACATTTAGAAACCAATTAAAGATGTTGGTGATGTCGCTTCTCGGCTGGTGGCCTTCGGTTGTCCTCGGTTACAGCTTTGAAAGCCATCCAGGTACTTGCAACACGTTCAGAACCTTATTAGGGCTTTCTTCGCACATAGTCGGTATACTTTTCGATGATACTCCGAAGTACGAGGCCGAGGCATTCAGTTCCAGTACCATCTGGTTGAACAATTGGGGCTTATAAAGCTCCTCCAATAATGGGAGGATTTTTAATAGCTTCACGCTCGAAAAAATCGGTCAGCAAGTGCCAAAATGGTCCCGGTGACATCACCTAAAATGATAATATTATTGTAATTAGTTTTTTTTCTCTCGATGGATTAATAAATAAGTTCAACATTGCAAATACTGCATCTAATCTTGCTTTCTTTCAAACTAAATTAACTGCTTTCACTTACCTGATAGAAAGTTCCACATCAGATTTCGATACACCCAATCCAGGTTTTCCAAATACTGGAAAGTTGGCTCCGCGCATGGCTACGATAGTGCCCTAGCGAAAAAAAGGGGGTGCTGATAATCTCGGGTTTTTGTCCCGGTACGCCTTTTCCGTTAGCACTTGGCCTCCCATCGGGAGAAATTCAAAAGATGCTGGAGGCATAAGCGACGACGTTTCAAAACAACAAACAGCACAATTTTTTTGTTGCAGTTTGTCGCTAATTTGATGAGGTAGGTCCTTTGTCTATGGTTTCGTTTCGGTGCTGCAAAGCTCCGGCCTCATTTTTGAAGATTCCTACCGGAAGCTGCTGATTTCGGCTACGCAAACTTATTTAATCTTCAATTCGGCCGTAAGTGACTTTCGGATGGCCTTCTGCTACCATGTTTTGGCTTTCATAAATCCAATGCCATCCTCACTGGGTCTGATGGCAACCTCCAGCTCCGGACGATTCGCTGAAAACTCTAGTCCCTGCTTTAGTCGAGGTTATCTGAAATAAAAAGCACGTCTCAGTTATGCTATCAGCACTTATCTAATCTAAAAAAAACTTATTGGTAAGCAGATTTTTCTAAAAAGAACTGAAAAATTGTCCTTTTGCACTTTTTCCTGTTCTGTGGCTGGAGTAAACACATCACTGGTAATTATGATTTGTTGTTGCGGTTTGTTGTGATCACGATTTTGAAGTGTCAAATTTCCATTAGTAGTGGTGGTAAATTTTTCACTTGCTTTGGTGAGAGTGTGAGTACGAAATACCGCCGATAGATGGCAATATAAAAAAATTAGCCATAAATGGAATCGATTTTTGTTCTAAGAGTCAAGTCAGTATGATCAGTGGCTATAGTATACATGCTACTGTAATGAACTGAAATAAATAACCAAAAAATGATTTACTCAAATTCTGTTAAACTTACAAAAATTTCGAAAACTGCTAAGTGCTGGGACGGCAGCTCACAGATTAGCAGCTTGGTGAACTTCCCATAGCGACGGATTCCTCGTATTCACCGTTCCTGGTCAATAGAGATGCCGTTAATGTTAATGTTATTTCGACAGATATGATAGCGAACTGTTTAAGCAACGCGTTTTCCTCTGGTTAAATTTCTTTTTTACGAACTATTCCATGAAACGAGTCTAACACGATAATTGATTTTGTTTTTATTTGGATAAACAAAAAAATTTTACAGTCCTGTAATTTAGAACCAGCCTGTAAATAATGCTCTCATTTAAAAATAAATGCTTCGACCTGTAAAACTACAGTACATGTCCTGCTCCTTTTTGTTACAGGACATTTGCTGTAATGTTAAATGATTTTTCTTGTATTTTTAAACCAATCAATTGGAAATTACTTGTTTTTTAAATTACAGGTTGTATTATTTTACAGGAAATCATTTTCAATGGCACGTAATAGTCATTATTTTTTTCTGTGTAGGACATTAAGGGTTGCTTCAAACCGAGCACCACCACAAAAGGAGAGACACAACATTACTTTCCGATTAATCATCTCCGACGAAAAATCTAAAAAACACTGACTAAGGCCCCTAAAAAACTGTCATTCGGACCCCTCTTTCAAAGTTTCTGATTCAATCGATTCACACATTGATTTGTATCAATCGTTCGAACCCTTCGGGCCAAAAAATTTGAAGCCAGAAAAATGCGGCACACTATTGGCACATGCCAAAACCCAGTCAACCCTATCTATTTGGACGATAAATAGTTATTTGTAGTTCTACTTTCGAGAAGAAAAAAAAACTGCAATTCGAAGTAGGCTACCAGATTTTTTTTTCACGCGCATAAGACCTTCAAGATTTTGGAAAAAAAACAAGGGGATGAGCGCCTACTTTTGTAGTTTTCAAGCACATCGTAATTATCTGGAGGGACTGAATGTGATGCACGCGCCATTATTTTCGATTCGAAAAAAGAAATAATTATTTTCGGTTTTTTATGTTTCACTTTTTTTGAAAAAGGGAGAAAGAGTTGGGCAAGGGTTTGTTTCCCCTTTGCTCGGATGAACCGACAATTCGTGGTGATGAAATAATATATTGCGTTCAATTTTGCCATGGGCAATTTGCTACGGTCTCATGTTCGAAAAATCTCTATTGAGATTTGTGGGCACGTGTCAGTTTTGAAAATTGGAAAAGTTAGCTAACTGAAAAGTGCTGTTTAAAACTTGAAATTTTGAATACTGGCTTGAATTTATTCATTCTATTTTTCTTATCCATAAAGTTAAGTTCTTCAAATTTAGTAATTCCGGAAGGTTGCATTCCTATCCCTTTTTCAAACGTCCGGTTGTCCATTTGAAAACGAAATCACTCATCAACTTTCCTCGATTTCAACCTCAAAAGGTATGATTTAACCTTTTTTCTTTAGAAAACGACAGACAGGTTATTCTACTTTGCCAATTTTGAACTTCTGTCCTCCCACTTCCGAGCTTAGACTTTTTCTTCAACCCGACTGATCCCTAATATTTCTTAACAAAAAAAACCCTAAAAGCGGACACCCACACATATACGAATCAAACGTTGATGATAATAACAACAATAATAATAGCAGAGAAAAAAAAAAGTTCCCGTCTTTTTGTGACATTTTTCGGACATCCGATTCGGAGGAAATTGCGTTTTTACCCTCTCTTTTAACCGGTGACGACAACGAAGACGACGACGAATGGTCATTTCATCCCGTTTTCGATGAATCCCAGTAGGCTGCTTTCTTTGCAGTTTGTTAGCCAGACAGTCAAAGTTGGCTGGAATTGGTTGGCTGTGCTTTAGGGATATACGATTTTTATCTGTCAGCCTTCGTCATAGCTTAATAATCTATGTCGCTAACCCGGGCAGGTCTGCTGCTGGCACATTATCGAGACCCAAAAGAGAAAGAGTTCCCGATTAACTTTTCGAAAGGATTTGATAACGTCTTTCCGTGGAAGAAGGATCGGAAGTTTAGCCCTCGCGGATGGAAAAAACTTGGCTATTAAATTATTACTTCATGTTTACTTTCTTTTAATTTTACTTGAATTGAAAAATTCAAAATTCATGTGCCACGTTTTCTTCCAATGAAATCATCTTAATATGATTTAATGATTGTTTCCGATTTTTGGACTTAAATTCAAGCGATCTTCGTCTGATTGACCGTCTCTATTTTATTTGATTTCATAGTGAGTTCTATACAGTTAGATATATTAAGTGCAGGTTTTACAATCAGACGTCAGTTTTGAGGTTCAGATCACAACTTCCAATCTGAAGTGAAACCTCAGATTTGTATTTTAGAATGGAGACTATGATGCTCGACTAAAATTACAATTTCAGACTTTCAACAATAGATTGAACTTAGAATCGCGAAATAGCAATAAATCTTTCCAAACTCAGAATTCCAGTCTACATTTTATATTTTCCAAATTTTCCTATCTCACATAAATCATCACTCACATCAGGTTTTAGATATTACACCCACAACTCAGGTTCTAACTGATGATCCATATTCAAAACTTTGTTCTTACACCCATAATTTCAAATATAAAACCAGATTCGTATAATCAAGAATACAATGATTTCAATCTGAACATCCGTTTAGCAATTCTTTTTCAAACCTTCAAGTTCTAATATAGCCTCTGATACGTTTACATTACAGGGTCGAGTTTCACATACAGATCATAAAATATTACAATTATCTCTTAGTCTCACTTCTAAAGTTTCTCCCAGAGGAGTGAAATAGCGCAGACACCAGAACCATTTGTTGAAAAAACACGGTGCAATATAAAAAAAAAGAAAATAAAATGATACATTCCTTGAAAACCTATCGGTTTTATTTTGAATCCTTGAATTGATGTTTCAAATATAATTTTATGAAAACATCAATTATATCTTCAAATAGACTTTAATGAAATCCTAACCATGTTTTCTCATTTTTCTATGACTTCTAAAGGGTGTCCACGATGAAATTGCCACACACTAAATAGATTTGCAAAATTCGCAAAATTTTCATTCGATTGCCATCAAATTTTCAAGGATTGAAAAATACATATTAAACTTCATTTTATCATTCTACTTGTATTTTATTTACAGTCCATACGCAAAGGCCGGCCCGCACCTTGGCTTTAACCCCAGCGATAAGATTCTGCACAACCTTTGAATCAACCGTTTTTTTTGCATGTAAACCCATACTTTCTTCAGTTTCTCGACTGTCTTCACTACATTAGGTCGTTTAAGCAGGTGCTGCTTCATAATTGCCCAGTACTTCTCGATGGGGCGGAGCTCCGGAGTGTTGGGAGGGTTGAACATTTTCGGCTCGAAATTGACCTTATTGTCTGCATACCCAAAGATACCAATGTGCATGATTTTTCAGGATTTGCCTGATTTTTCGAGGCTCAGCCTGACAACCTGATGAGCCATTGTATTTCTCTGATTTTTGAAAATAAGCCAGATTTTGCCTGATTTTTGCGAATGTTATGAAAAAGAGTAGTAAGGTCATCACTTTGAGCGAAATTTCCGTATTTTTACGTAGCCTGATTTTTTTCACCAGTCCCTTTTTTTGAAAAAAAAAAAATGTTGGCAACCCTGCTTCCCAGTTCATGCGTTCAGTAGCGCCAATGTGCCTGATTTTTCTGGATTTACCTGATTTTTCGAGGCTCAGCCTGACAACCTGATAAGCCATAGTTTTTCCTTGATTTTTGAAAAATAGCCTGATTGTTACTTAAATTTATCGGCCTTATCGGTGAAAAGTGATGTCCTTTTAGTAGGGGCATCTAAAGATTATGAAATTCTTTTCACCGATAAGGCCGATAAATTAAAGTAACAAACATAAATTATGATAAATAATCCTTCATTATATTAGCCTGATTTTTGTGAACTTGATGAAAATAGGTGCTATTGAACTGCACAAGATACCACTGAAGGAGGTCAAAATGTGTCGCTCCACAAAAAAAAGATCCTTACTTTGACGAAGATTTCCGTTATTCTGATGTATTCTGATTTTTATTTTTCACGTTCCTGAATTTCGAAAAAAAATGTTGGCGGCCCTGCCAATCATATCACATCACCACCCATCAACTCGGGATTTAGCCGAGCACGCACATGGTCGATTGTTTCGGGTTTGCCGCTGCTTATGGGCAAATAAAGACCATGTGCGCCGCTCGGTTAAAATTCCGAGGTGATGGGGCGTGATCAGTGATGTCAACCTTCCAGATTTTTTCTGGATCTTTCAGACTTTTTGAACTTTTATCAGACCATTTGGTTTCCAGACTTACAGACTTTTGAATTTCTTCCAGACTTTTGAGTTTGAACATGACATATTACACGAAACAGTAAAAAGTCAAAATTTTTGTGGTAAAATGATAGAAATTGTAAAATTCCGTTTCCATTTCTGGAGGGAAATCCACTACGAACTCTACTAAATTAAACTGCACAACGTTGATCGACAGTTTTTACGCCTTCACGCGATGCGCGACGAGTCTGAACTGACTGACGACCCGCTACGAGGGTGTCGACTCGGGAAGGGATGCCAGATGTCGATGCCCAAATAAACACGCTAAATAATATAGTTTTAGCAAAAATAATATATTCAAAGAAACATAGCTCTTGAAATTTTGCATATAAATGCCAACGGACAATCTTTTAACAAACCTTAACACCATCTATTGACAGAAAAGGTCAACATTTCTCGATAATTGAATTTTTCACTTGTACCCCTTGTTCCGGGGGGTTTAAAATGCACTCTAATATGCATTTGTTTTATTTTTGAAATACATTTGAAAATGCACTCTGACATACTTTCACCAATTTTTGAAGAAAAGCTATGCCACTAACTCAATTTAATTAAGAACCTCACTCGTGTTTGCGCATTCAGATTTCTCAATAAAAAAAATTTCAATTAAAACAGATACCGTCAAACGGGGCATCATGCAACAGCGGGGTTCGATGCAACATTTATATAACACTACATTGAATCAATTTTTAATTTAATGTATTGTAATAAAGTTATCTTTTAATGATAACAAAATGATGATACATAATTTCTCACATTTTAAGCTAGTTTTCTTAATTTTTTTATTTTTATGTAAAATTTGAAAAATCGAGCAATAAATGTACAAATTTTAACATTTTTTGATGCCGAAAAAAACTTTACCCAGTATGACGGATCGGCTTGATAAAATTATCTACAAACTTTTTACTGGTTTCCTCATGTTGTATCAACATTGTTGGTCTAAAAATATTTTTCGAACAATCACCCAATTTTTTTAAAAAAATATTTTTAAAATTCAGTTAGGTGTCTGGGGTTAAATGCAACAAAATGCAAATCAAAGAAATACCTTGTAAATCTCGTTTCCATGTGTTGGAATATGAATGTTTTGCATCACGCGTTTGTGAACATTGAAATTTCATTCATCCAAACATTTATTATTATTATTTCAGCTTTTAGAATTTTTCGTAGTATTATTTAACCCCTAAATGTATGCAGCATCCTTATTTTCAGAAAAAATGTGAAAATTAGTTTTAACAGACCCAAAAACTACTGCAATTGGTATTGTCATGCGTAATGGTCTTTAAGGCATCGCCAATATATTAAAAACTATAAATTTTTGTACGTGTTCATAAGATTTTTCATTAAAAACAAAGTTTGTTGCAAGTTACCCCATTTTCTAAGGAGGGTGAAAATCGCATGTTTTTAGAAAATTAAAAATAACTGAAGAAACCTATAATTTTTCTAACTACGCCAATTTGATATCCCAGCATCCTTAAAACTTTTGATGCAAAAGAGGTAGGATTAACTGTGAACATAAGTTTTTTAGAAGCCATTGATGTTGAAAATTGTTGCATGTTGCCCCAGTTGACGGTAACTAATTTGTATCTCGTTGAGCCTGATTATTGATTCCAAATTCCACGGAACAGGATATTGCGATTCAGGGTTTTGATGACGTGGCCAATATTTATTTTGATTGGGATGCTGATTTTTGATATATTACAGATTTTTTCCCAAGGTTTTAATTTAATTTAGTTTAATTCATTAAAATGCTGATAAATTTTATTTAGTTTTATTAAGATGTTTAAATCAAAATCTTAAAATAGCAAAGCTTCCCAGTTTAAGTTTAAACAACTAGTAGAAACTTGAAAGCATGTGATAAATATGATAAATAAGAAATTCAAAACTTTCAGAACTATTTTATATCAGGAAGTGCTATTTCGTTTTTTTCCGAATCAGCCATTTCAATAACAAAAAAACAAAAAGTAGTGTAAAGTATTCTCAAATTAGATTTGAAAAAAAAAAAATTCAAATCTGTCCACGTGAACATCCGGGGACGGGGGTTGGGGTCTAAAATCCCATTTTTCTATCTAAGTGGTATCTGAACAGCCCCCAAGGAAGAAAAAGCTTTGAATAGCGATTGGAGACTCTGATACCGAAAACCCGTGCTAATTCTGGAGAGCCAAGACCACGTAGAGACCTCAGTGTGTTTGTCGTGCAGATAAACCCTCAAACTGCTAGTTATTTCCGACCGTGTACTATAAATTGGTTTTTTTTCCTTAGCGTGTTTTACTCATTAGTTGCATTTCTGCCGCAGCATTTGATGGTGGCGCTTTTCGATTTTGTCCGTCGATTTTCGCTAGAGTTCCGAATCTTGTAATGGATAATTTTTGGTTTTAGCCAACTATTACAAAAATGTTTCGAATAATTAATTGAAAGTGAGAAATTCTGTTAAGATGGATGTAATTCCCTGCTTTACATCCATCTTCGTAGAACGTAGTACTTTCAATACTTCCACAATGGTGTCTGGCATTGATAATGCATAGAGTGTATGATTAGATTATCAAGCAAAAGTGACCAGAAAAAAGTCACCACCTATAGAGTTCGCCATCCAGACTTTTCCAGGTTGGCTACCTTTTTAGGAGCCATCATGAGTATTTACAATATTTAGATGAAATATTAAAAATCCTCGAATTTTTAAGGAATATTTTTTATTAGTTTCGGAGGCTGGCTGGGTTGGGAACCAATTTTTAGGTTAGCCCAAACCAGTTTCGAAAAGACATGAACAAACATCCACGCACGAACATATGCTTACAGCTTGATAAATCATCGAGCTGAATCAATAGGTATCTATAAAATAAGATCTCTAACTCATTATTGGTGAATTCACCATGATCGATAGCTATATCTGTGTCTAAAGTCTGTTTCACATAAAATCTGGTCGCATCTTTTCATTTACTGCAGCACCTCTAGTTGTCACATCGCGAATCTATTGACAGTGTTTTTATCCGGATGGTTTGTTTACTTAGAGCACCTGCAACGGTTCAGGCGTAAATATTGGTTATAAGTATACCAGTTTTAGCAAAATTTGAAATTTGAGAATCGGCTAAAACACCCACTCCCCACCGGTGTAGGAGCAAATTTAAAACGGAAACACTTTCATTGCAGACACTCAATAATTGAGAAGAAAAAACCCATTTTATTAGAAAAATTGCATAAGTTATGAGTTTCACGGTTAATTGTCTTAAAATTAATTCTACGAATATTCTTTTTGACAGAACAATGATTTCAACTATTCTACCAGGATTTCATTAATTTAAAAGCAAAAATGACTACACAACGAGGAAAAAAGGTCAATTGAAACAATTCTTCAATTAATTCAATCAAATTGCTTTGAATCAATGGAATAAAGTTTTGTTAAAATGAAATTTTTTTTCAAGTTATTGCTGACATTGAAAAGGAAACGAGAAATGTTTATCCCAAAGTAAAAGGAAATTTTCCCTTGATTTGTCGACATTTTTGTTGGACAAAAACTTGTTTCACTATTTGCAAATTTATGTATGGATACAGAAAAATATGCTGATATTGACGAAAACTCCGAGCAATCCACACGAAACTAAAAATCTCTCAATATTAACAATAACAATAAACATTTATTTTACCTCATCGAAAAAGTATTAAAATTTTCTTTTCGTTTATTTTTTTTTTCAAATTTTAGAACGCTGACTGGATTAACTAATTCGTCGAGCCCTAATGAAAAGCTTCTTATTTATTTATAAAATCGAGAATAATGTGACATCTATTATTTATACTTGATATGGTTTTTATTAACATCTATTCTCAATTTATGTTACGTATAGGGTGGTTGAAGCGAAAAAAAACATTCAAATAATATCTAGAAAAGAAATTATTATCACACCCAATGTTACCCAAACATGTGTGAAAGAAATCATTGTTGGCTAAAATTTTCTCACCGTGAACTAAATCGGTCTGTCGTATATTTTGAAATCCTGTTCCAAATTTGCATGAATTTGGAACAAAGGCGTATAACTGTTGGGAATTTTGAAATCGAAAACTGTGCTAAAACAGCAATTTACGCCACCGGTGCCAGCCGAAATGTTTTAGCGTGGTCGAAAACCGTGTTTTGCATCTACCGTTGGGACAGCCCTTAGTGGTGAAAATTGCATCAAGATTGAAGCAGTCAGAAAAACGTTATCGACGATGGAACGCGAAAAGCGAGAGAAAATTCTGCACACTCACGTAGAGAAATCGACGTGGTCAGGGGTAAAGATCGCTAAATTCCTGAAATATCCAAAATCGACTGTAAATTCGGTGCTGCAACGTTACCGGGAGACCCTTACGGTGGATCGAGCAAAACAAACCAGGCCTAAAAGTAGAACATATGACCGGAAGCTGCGATCAAAGGTAATTCGATCAGTTCACAATAATCCTGGAATCTCTTTGCGTGATTTGGCGAAAAAGTTCAAGACGAACCACAGTACAGCTCGACGAATTTGTTTGCGAGAAGGTTTGCGGTCGTATCATGCAAGCAAACACTCCAACAGGACGCTGAAACAAAACATGGTTGCCAAAACCAGGGCAAGAAAGTTGTACGAGAAAGTGTTGACCAAGTACAACGGATGCATTTTGATTGACGACGAAACTTACGTCAAAATGGATTTTGGACAAATACCCGGTATCAAATTTTACCTTGCGAAGCGTAAAAGAAATGTTGCGGGTAGATTCAAGTTTGTTTTCACTGATGAATTTGCTCGTAAATTGATCATTTGGCAAGGGATCTGTAGTTGTGGGAAGAAGACTAAGATTTTCATCACTGGGGACACAATGAATGGAAATTTTTACAAAGAAGAATGTCTCCAGAAGAGGGTTTTGCCATTCGTCGCGTGGGTCTTTGCCGATTTCCATCCGAAATTTGTTGTTCGTTGTTCGTTGCTTATGTTTTTTGTAGTCACAGGCTCGCAAGGCCCGCAGCTAACCCCACTATCTCGCAGGAGGACCGTCGTGATGTTGCTGTTTTGGGTCCCGAACACCACCATGACGCTGTTGCACTCCGCACGCCGCCCCTGACATGGAGAACAGACGCGTACGAAGCCCCCTGACTCAGTCTGCATGCGACCAAAGCATCCACCGGGGTTGGGTACCCGATCTCCGCTAAGGTTGCTCGCACCCCAGCTAGCACCACGGGGAGGTAGAGAATCGGAGTTGCAGACAAGAGGTGATATGACCATTACCCGAAGGTTGGGTGTATGGGGTCTCGAGTTGCACATTGTCTACCGTTCACTTGCCATGGTTTTGCCATTCATTCGGTCCCACAAAGGTCCGGTGAAGTTCTGGCCGTACCTGGCGAGCTGCCAATACAGCCGAGATGTCGTTAAGTGGAACAAGATAGATTTTGTTGAAAAAAGTATCAATCCACCAAACTGTCCGGATTTTCGTCCCATCGAGAAATATTGGGCAATAGTTAAGGGCAAACTGAAGAAATATGGCAGAAACATGACAAAACCCGCTCAAATGGTAAAGTGGTGGAACAAGATGGCGAATGAGGTTACCAGCAGTACTGTGTAGAAAATGATCGGTGGTATCACAAAAAACAAAAGTTCGAAAATTCATCCGAAAAGCTGACGAATGATTTCTGTATGTATGTATGTATGTATTGAATCCACCTTGGGTTTACGGCAGCGCCGCGGTTGTGGCAAAAAAAAATAACCCACACGTCCATCTTGGCTACCACGCAACACAATCATAACCACTCAATGAGACTTTTAAAGGAATGGAATCGTAAGCAGAGGCACTAACGGTATCCAGGGTGAAAAGGGGAAAAAAGCTGACAAATGATTTCTATGTATTTTTTTCCTTAAAGTGCAATAAAAGCCCTACAAAATGACAATTTTACTTTTATTGTACGGTATTTCTTTGCGGAGAAATGACCTATTTTATCCGACCAGGTTCTATGTGAAACAGACTTTAAGTATACATCATTTTCCAATGGAATTCTTGTGAGTTCTTTTGTTTTAATAAACTAATATCAATGAAAGGACTAACACAAATTAACATCTGCTGAAAAAAATTGCACTGCTAAAAATACACCAACCATTTCAACATCTTATCTCGTCCTTTAAGCAGGTAAATAATTGAAAACTCCTTTTCTCAACGCATATCTTTCTCGGACCGGATGAAATACTAGAAACAGCTAAATAGAAACACCCGCCAGACTGTTTTTCGACTGTTCCAAAATCCGACACAATCGGGCAAAGTTAAACCCCGAAAAGTGTGCTCTGCTATAAGGTAACTTTGGCGCATTGCAAATCCAAGACGGCTGGAAAACCTATTGCATTGCAACAAGCAATGGTGCAAAGGTAACTAGGATGTAGGAATTGAATGAAGAGGTAAAACTATAAGGAAGAAACGCGGAAGGTCGTCACAAGTAGTTGGTACCGGAGAAAGTGTTCCAGATTTTCCTTTCACTTTGACCTTTTTTTCGTAACCCCCGCCCCGGGTTTTCGATGCAATGTTATGCTCGGTAAGAAGAGCTCGGTGCTCTTTATCTCAGTTTTCGGGAAGAACCAGGAAATCGGGTTTTTGGCAAACGAAAAAATTGTTACACTTTCAATTGTTGTCGGTCAGCGTGACAGAATGAGACTGGAGAAACAGAAAAAAAAACTGGAAAGTCCTTGAAAAAGGTTCCATTGCAATCGGAGCTCACTTTCTTCCTCCGAAATGTGGCTGAATGTCTAGCAGTATTGGAAGGATTTATGAAGAAAAGAAATCAACGGGCGGTTACCGAGTATTGACCGGTGATGATCCAAAAATGGATCCGAAGCATTCGATCGTTCCATTTGCCGAAGAGTGTCCGCTTTCATCGTTTTGTTCGGAGGATTATGATTTATATTTGAAAACTAATCCTTCCATTTTTATTCAAGTGAGGGATAGCAGCACTTCCGCTTGCAGTTTGAAAGATAAACGATTACTTTTGGAGATTTTTTTTTGTGTTTGCCAATGACAAAACACGGGAATGCCGAATGAAGAGGAATTTTTTTCTCGAATTTTGATATTCATGAATATCTTTCGTCTAAATTTCATCTGAAGTTTATCTGTTGAATTATTTCTTTCGTTTTCAGAATATAATGTATACATTAACCCTCATTCATCTCAGAAATTTTAACTCGTTAGAGTTCCTGGAGTATCAATTTGACACTCCTCACTAAAACCACTAAATCTCTCTTGTTTTTCAACCCATCAATTCCAAATTTATAGATTTGGAAACCTTGGAATGTAACTCAAATAAAATTTTCTAATAATATTCAGCTACTTCAGTTTTTCCTTATTCAAAGTCCAAAATAAAAAAATCCGAAAAAAAATGCTTTTCGCCTTTCTCCACTGGAAAACCAAATCATAACAAACATGGAAGAACAATTCCGTCTTATTTCACCGGAAGGCCAAATCAAAACAATCAGCAGCAGCAGCCTTCAAAATCTGCGCTTCTAGCGCCAATCCGTCTTATTCCTTCGGAAGGACAAATCAAATCAATCAGCCTTAATAATCTGTGATTCTATAGCCAATTCCTTTTTATTCTACCGGAAGGCCAAATCAAAACAATCAGCAGCAGCAGCCTTAAATATCTGCGCTTCCTAAACCAATTCCGTCTTATTCCATCGGAAGGCCAAATCAAAACAATCAGCAGTAGCAGCCTTAAATATCTGCGCTTCCTAAGCCAATTCCGTCTTATTCCACTGGAAGGCCAAATCAAAACAATCAGCAGCTGCAGCAACCTTTTTTAATATTATTTTATTGTTTAATATTATTAATATTAATTAATAATTATATTTAATCTGCGCTTCTAACGCCAATTCCGTCTTCTTCTATCGGAAGGCCAAGTCAAAACAATCAGCCTTAAATATTTACGCTTCCTAAGCCAATTCCGTCTTATTCCACAGGAAGGCCTAATCAAAACAACCAGCAGCAGCAGCAGCCTTAAATATCTGCGCTAGTTGTGCTTATTCTACCAACCACGCCATTGTCGTGATTTTAAGAATCTCAATTCAGAGATTCACTTGGACACATCTGTCGCTCACAAGAATAGATCAATGACTGACTTTGTTTTGTTTGTTTGCCTTGTGTTGCCAAAATAGTAAACGTTGCCATAGAAATTTATTTTATTTTATTTATCTTCAGTGTTGCTCGAATTCAACTATTATTTTATTTTATTTTTAATTAAATTTAATTTATTTTCTGCATATCCTTCATCTCATCCCTACACTTTGATTCACTATTTTGATGAAATTGTTGGGACTCAAGTTGAATATCATTCTATTGAGATAATATAGAATGTAGATTTGTTTCGTTGTTTTTTTTTGTTCCAAGAGATAATTTTAGCAATGTATCATTTGATCAAGATTTCTCTTGCCATACTTTAAATTTAGAACCGTAGGTGAACAAATGTGGTAAATCTTAAATTAACATTGAAAACAACGCTGAATTTCTGAAAAATACGATTCATTAAAGTTTCGTTTTTTGATAACTGTCTTTATTTTTAGATTTGAGATAGATAATATTTATGATCGCATCTCCTGGAGCAAAATAACTTTTTGGTGCATAAAAAAATAATAAAAGCTAAAAGCGAACTTGAAACAGAACTTTCCATGTTGGTTTACTTGTCAAAGTTTTAGAATGAAAACCAATTAAAAAAAAAAACTCAATTTTATTATGCATACGTTACTTACCTTAAAAATCGATGCCTGATTCTCGAATATCCTACACATTTTCATTTGTCGTAATTGTTCTGGGAGTTCAACGAATTTTTTAGACGAATTATGAATAAGACCTTGGAAGCAAATAACAATTTTCACCAACAAACAGGACATTTTGCACATCCAACAGGAGGTGCCGATAATTAGTTTTTACCGTTCTTACTTCACCTTTAGCTGGAAAACTTGCAACAAGAAAGGAACCCCGAATTCTATGCCTACTTTTCTTAGGCAAAAATCTCGGAAAACAAAAGCTGTCCAAGAAAGATTTCGTCTGCTTGATTAGAAACCGGTAAGGATTATCCGCATCCTGGACTGAAAGAAAAAGTCTACGCACCACTTCTGGCTGTTTAAAGAGTTCAAATTTTCAAACCAAATATGCAACTGCTCAAGGATTGCCAGCTGGAGCACCATGCATCGATTGGCAAAGGTAAGGTAAGGTAAGGAACCGGTAAAGTAAACCTTTCTCCATTCTGGGTCCTCTCTGCAAGAAGGCAGAGACACGATCCTTGGCTTAAGGAGTCATGTTTGAGTAAGTAATTAGGTTTTCTTGGTTCTTTGGCAACATTTCAGCTGGAAATCGTTTTCAAACCGTAAACTTGAGCAAACAAAAAGGGAACCGGGTAAGGTTTTTGGAGCTGGACAAAAGGTGATTGAAATTTGCAAAAACGTTAATTTACTTTGTCAAGACATGGGCAAATGGACATTACTCATTAAATATTTAAATTATTCAAAGCATTTGAAAAATTTGAAATGTCTTCGGGTCGCAAATTATTTTTATTTGTCTTTGACAATTTCGATAATTTTGACAATATTGAGAATCTTGACAATTTTGACAATTTTGACAATTTTGACAATTTTGACAATTTTGACAATTTTGACAATTTTGACAATTTTGACAATTTTGACAATTTTGACAATTTTGACAATTTTGACAATTTTGACAATTTTGACAATTTTGACAATTTTGACAATTTTGACAATTTTGACAATTTTGACAATGTTGACAATTTTGACAATTTTGACAATTTTGACAATTTTGACAATTTTGACAATTTTGACAATTTTGACAATTTTGACAATTTTGACAATTTTGACAATTTTGACAATTTTGACAATTTTGACAATGTTGACAATTTTGACAATTTTGACAATTTTGACAATTTTGACAATTTTGACAATTTTGACAATGTTGACAATTTTGACAATTTTGACAATTTTGACAATTTTGACAATTTTGACAATTTTGACAATTTTGTCAATTTTGACAATTTTGACAATTTTGACAATTTTGACAATTTTGACAATTTTGACAATTTTGACAATTTTGACAATTTTGACAATTTTGACAATTTTGACAATTTTGACAATTTTGACAATTTTGACAATTTTGACAATTTTGATAATTTTGACAATTTTGACAATTTTGACAATCTTGACAATTTTGACAATTTTGTCAATTTTGACAATTTTGACAATTTTGACAATTTTGACAGTTTTGACAATTTTGACAATTTTGACAATTTTGACAATTTTGACAATTTTGACAATTTTGACAATTTTGACAATTTTGACAATGTTGATAATTTTGACAATTTTGACAATTTTGACAATTTTGACAATTTTGACAATTTTGACAATTTTGACAATTTTG
Organism: Uranotaenia lowii; assembly: GCF_029784155.1. Classification (NCBI taxonomy): domain Eukaryota; kingdom Metazoa; phylum Arthropoda; class Insecta; order Diptera; family Culicidae; genus Uranotaenia; species Uranotaenia lowii. Next base: position 409,131,756 of record NC_073692.1, read on the forward strand.
ACAATTTTGACAATTTTGACAATTTTGACAATTTTGACAATTTTGACAATTTTGACAATTTTGACAATTTTGACAATTTTGTCAATTTTGACAATTTTGACAATTTTGACAATTTTGACAATTTTGACAATTTTGACAATTTTGACAATTTTGACAATTTTGACAATTTTGACAATTTTGACAATTTTGACAATTTTGACAATTTTGACAATTTTGACAATTTTGACAATTTTGACAATTTTGACAATTTTGACAATT